>NC_092055.1:81167809-81276687 GCF_003086295.3 Arachis hypogaea
TTTTCGGAAAAAAAAAAAAAAAAAAAAAAAAAAAAAAAAAACTATTTTTGTAGAATTCAAGGGAGATGACTAAAATCATGAAGCTTCTACTTCCTCTCCAATCATGAATCGCTATGAATCATGATGGCCCTGATCCACATAAAACTTCAGATCGGGTGCTATGTGGGGATCGAATCGACGCGTTGGATGAACTTCCAACATCCTCTAAGCCACAGACTTTGAGGTCCAGTCTTCTTAATGAACCGGCTTGCCTTTGGAGTCAATCTTCCATTGAGCTCCTCCACACATATGTCAATGAGGACTTTGGTCCAACTTTTGGATTAAAGTTGACCCTTCTAGTGTAGGGGCGTGCAATTTCTCTTGCGTCAAGGCAAGTTAAATGCCAACCTCACATTTTCAACGACTAAAATCTAAGTAATTTTCCCCCGAACCATTTTTTTTGTAATATAATCTTTTGGTTTTGGTTCTTACTTTGATCATGTTCTAGTATCCATGCATTGGCATAGAACTCTTGAACCATTAGGATGCCGACTTGTTGATGGGTTTGTGAGAACTTCCCACCACTTCTTTGGATTCATGTCGGATCTCCGATACTCATTCTTCTTGAGCTGAAAGGGACCTCGGGGATCACCTTTTCTTGCACAACATCATAGAAGTGGTCTTGATGAGCTTTTGAGATGAATCTTTCCATCTCCCATGACTCGGAGGTGGAAGCTTTGTCTTCCCTTTCCCTTTTCTAGAGATTCTCCGTCTTGGTGCCATCAATGGTAATGGAAAAACAAAAAGCTTATGCTTTACCACACCAAACTTAGAATATTTGCTCGCCCTCGAGCAAGAGAAAAAGAATAGATGAAGAAGAAGAAAAATATGGAGAGAGGGGAGGGTGTATTCGGCCAAGAAGGGAAGAGAGGGTTGTGTTGTGTGAAAATGAAGAGAAGAATGGAGGGCTTTATATAGGGAAGGGAGTAAGGTTCGCCATAAGGGTGGGATTTGGTGGGAATTGATTTGAATTTGAAGGTAGGTGGGGTTATAGGTAGGTTTATGGGGAAGGGGATGGATGTGATGGTGAAGTGGTCATAGGAAGAGAGATTGAGGTGATTGGTAAGATTTTGGGGAAGAGTGTTTATGGGATTGTGTGAAAGAGGGGTGAGAAGAAGTGAGTGGAGTAGTGGGGATCTATGGGGGTCCACAGATCCTAAGTGATCTGTAGGGTCCACAGATCCTGAGTGTTCAAGGATTTACAAACCTTGCACCAAATTAGGCATGCAAAATGCCCTTGCACACAACTCTGGGCGTTCAGCGCTAGATTGGTGCTTGTTCTGAGTGTTGAACGCCATTTGTTGCCCATTTCTGGCATTGAACCCAGAACCATGCTTGTTCTGGGCGTTTGATGGCGGATATTTTATACGCTTTTGGGATAATTTCATATAGTTTTGAGTATGTTTTAGTTAGTTTTTTTATTTCAGTAGTTTTTAGGAAAATTCATTTCTGGACTTTACTATGAGTTGTGTTTTTCTGTAATTTAGGTATTTTTCTGGCTGAAATTGAAGAGTGAGCAAAAATCTGATTCGGTGAAAGGACTCTGATGCTGTTGATTGACCTCCCTGACTCAAAGTGATTTCTGAGCTACAGAACTCGAAATGGCGTGCTTCCAATTGCGTTGGAAAGTAGACATCCAGGGTTTCCAGCAATATATAATAGTCCATACTTTGCACAAATAGACGACGTAAACTGGCGTTCAACGCCAGCCTTCTGCCCAATCTGGCGTCCAGCGCCAGAAAAGGATCAAAACTGGAGTTGAACGCCCAAACTGGCACAAAAACTGGCGTCAACTCCACAAATGGCCTCTGCACGTGAATTTCTTAACGTCTCAGCCCCAGCACACACCAAGTGGGCCCCAGCACACCAAGTGGCCCCAGAAGTGGATCTCTGCATCATCCATCATAGTCACTCATATTTTGTAACCCTAGGCTACTGGTTTAGTATTTAAACAACTTTTAGAGACTTATTTGTATCTCATGACATTTCAGATCTAAACTTTGTATTCTCTGACGGCATGAGTCTCTAACCCCATTGTTGGGGTGAGGAGCTCTGCTGTGTCTCGATGAATTAATGCAAGTATTTCTGTTTTCCATTCAAACATGCTTGTTCCTATCTAAGATGTTCATTCGCGCTTAACTGTGATGAGGTGATGATCCGTGACACTCATCACCTTCCTCAAACCATGAACGTGTGCCTGACAACCACCTCCGTTCTATATTCGATTGAATGAATATCTCTTAGATTCCTTAATCAGAATCTCCGTGGTATAAGTTAGAACTGATGGCGGCATCATGAGAATCCGGAAAGTCTAAACCTTGTCTGTGGTATTCCGAGTAGGATTCAAGGATTGAATGACTGTGACGAGCTTCAAACTCCTGAAGGCTGGGCGTTAGTGACAGATGCAAAAGGATAGTAAATCCTATTCCAACCGGATCGAGAACCAACCGGTGATTAGCCGTGCTGTGACAGAGCGCGTGAGCGTAGTTTTCACTGGAAGGATGGAAGGTAGTCATTGACAACGGTGATCCACCAACACACAGCTTGCCATAGGAGGACGTGCGTGCGTGAATCAGAAGACAGAGGAAAGCAGAGATTCAGAAGACAAAGCATCTCCAAAACTCCAACATATTCTCCATTACTGCACAATAAGTAACTTTTAATTTATGCTGTACTGGTTACTCACAATTAAATTGATAAACATAATTGATTCCTGACTAAGATTTACAAGATAACCATAGATTGCTTCAAACCAACAATCTCCGTGGGATTCGACCCTTACTCACGTAAGGTATTACTTGGACGACCCAGTGCACTTGCTGGTTAGTGGTACGCGTTGTGAAAAGTGTGATTCGCAATTCGTGCTACCAAGTTTTTGGCGCCGTTGCCGGGGATTGTTCGTGTTTGAACAACTGACGGATTATTTTGTTGCTTAGATTAGGAAAAATCTTCTCTTTTTTGGTTTAGAGTCTTTTATTATTTATCCATTGTTAAACACTTTAAATTTATAGCTCAGTTAATTAGAACGTGGTGTTTATGTTCATGGTAATTGGCTATCATATTTTTAAAAACCTTTTTCAAAATAATTTTCTATTAAATCCTGTGCCAAACTTTAATAAGGTCCCATAACTCATTTGGCTAGAACATTAATTTGATTGGGTTAGAATCTTTTATACTCTTTTCAAAACCTTCTTTTTCAAAAATATTTTTTCTATTAAATCTTGTGCCAAACTTTAAGTTTGGTGTTTTCTTGTTGATTCCCCTTTGATTTTCGAAAATTTTGGTTTGGTTTTCTAAAAATTTTAAGTTTGGTGTTCTTCCTTCATGTTCTTGTGTTCTTGTGAGTCTTCAAAGTGTTCTTGAGTTTTCTTGTGTCTTGATCTTAAAATTTTTAAGTTTGGTGTTCCTTGGTGTTTTCCCTCCAAAATTTTCAAAAACAAGGAGCATTAGATCTAAAAATTTTAAATCTTGTACTATCTTATTGTTTTTCTCTCTCCTCACTAAATTCAAAAATATCTTTTCAAAATATCTTTTCTAACTTCCTATCTTTCAAAATTTGTTTCAACTAACTAACCAACTTTTTGTTTGTTTCTTAACTTTTTCAAAACTACCTAACTAACTCTCTCTCTCTCAAAATTTTCGAAAATATCTCCCCTCTTTTTCAAAAATTTCTGTTTTTTTTAACTAATTATTTTAATTTTTTTTACGAAAAAAAATAAAAAATAAAAAAAAAATAATTTTCAAAATTCAAATTCTTTTTAGTTATTTTATTTTATTTAAGTATTTACTTCTTATAAAATAAAATAAATAAAAAGATAAATCAGTCCAAGTTATATCCATAGATCCATCATGGACATAAGTGGAAATGAACAGTCCAGGAGGACTCTGGGGTCATATTCTAACCCCTCTACTGCTTCATATGGGAGTAGCATATGCATACCCTCCATTGGAGTTAGTAGTTTTGAGTTGAATCCTCAGCTCATTATCATGGTGCAGCAAAGTTGTCAGTATTCCGGTCTTCCACAGGAAGAACCTACAGAGTTTCTGGCACAATTTTTACAAATTGCTGACACAGTACATGATAAGGAAATAGATCAGGATGTCTACAGACTATTACTGTTTCCATTTGCTGTAAAAGATCAAGCCAAGAGGTGGTTAAATAACCAACCAAAGGCCAGCATAAGAACATGGAAACAGCTGACAGAAAAATTCCTGAATCAATATTTCCCTCCAAAAAGGATGACACAGCTAAGGCTGGACATCCAAGGCTTTAAACAAGGAGATAATGAATCTCTTTATGATGCCTGGGAGAGATACAGAGAGATGCTACGAAAATGCCCCTCTGAAATGTTTTCAGAGTGGGTTCAGTTAGACATCTTCTACTATGGGCTTGCAGAAGGAGCTCAGATGTCTTTAGATTACTCAGCTGGTGGATCTATCCATATGAGAAAGACAATCGAAGAGGCTCAAGAGCTCATTGATACAGTTGCCAGGAATCAGCATCTGTATCTAAGCAGCAACCCTTCCATGAATGAAGAGGTTAAAACAGTAACTGCTGAATTCAGTACTGTAAAACAAGCTGCTGAATTCAATCAGCAATTAGATTTTCTAACAAAGCAGCTAGCTGAATTCAAAGACAGGTTACAGGAGACAAGGATAGATAATATACATATGGAAGAACAGTTTAAGCAAACAAAGCAGCAGCTATCAAAGCAAATAGCAGAAGAATGCCAAGCAGTTCAATTAAGAAGTGGGAAAACATTAAATACTCCACCTCAAGGCATCAAAAATTCAAGAAATAAGCAACCCACCAAAGATTCCCCTGAGGACAGTAAGAGCCCAGGGAAAAATAATTCTGGCACTAAAACGCCAGAAAATGGGTGGAAGGCTGGCGCTGAACGCCCAGACCATGCCCAAAACTGGCGTTCAGCGCCAGAAACAAGGCAGGATTGGCATTCAACGCCAGAAATGGGCAAGAATCTGGCGTTGAACGCCCAACAGGGGCACATTTCTGGCGTTCAGGCGCCAGGAACAGACAGTGAGCTGGTGTCTAATGTCACTCCAGCTTCTGACTCTGGCATTCAATTGCCAGTGAGGGATCAGACACACACAAGTGCTGACAACAACCCCTCTAAAAAGGCTTCTTTAACCACTAAGGTTGAGGAATATAAAGCCAAGATACCTTATCCTCAAAAACTCCGGAAAGAGGAGCAGGATAAGCAATTTGCTCGCTTTGCAGATTATCTAAGGACTCTTGAAATAAAGATTCCATTTGCAGAGGCACTTGAGCAAATACCTTCTTATGCCAAGTTCATGAAAGAGATCTTGAGTCATAAAAAGGAGTGGAGAGAAACAGAAAGAGTTCTCCTCACTGAAGAATGCAGTGCAGTCATTCTGAAAAGCTTTCCTGAAAAGCTTAAAGACCCTGGGAGTTTTCTGATACCATGCATATTAGAAGGTGATTGCACCAAGACAGCTTTATGCGATCTTGGGGCAAGCATCAACCTGATACCTGCATCCACTATCAGGAAGCTTGGCTTAACTGAAGAAGTTAAACCAACTCGGATATGTCTCCAACTTGCTGATGGTTCCACTAAATACCCATCAGGCGTGATTGAGGACATGATTGTCAGAGTTGGGCCATTCGCCTTTCCCACTAACTTTGTTGTGCTGGAAATGGAGGAGCACAAGAGTGCTACTCTCATTCTAGGAAGACCCTTCCTAGCAACTGGACGATCCCTCATTGACGTCCAGCAGGGGGAAATAACCCTGAGAGTCAACGATGACGAGTTCAAGTTGAACGCTGTCAAAGCCATGCAGCATCCAGACACATCAACAGACTGCATGAAAGTTGACCTTATTGACTCTTTGGTAGAAGAGATCAACATGGCTGAGAGTCTCGAATCAGAGTTGGAAAACATCTTTAAAGATGTTCAGCCTGATTTGGAGGATTCAGGGGACGTGAAAGAGCCTCTGAACTTTCTTCTGAAAGAGGAAAAACCTCCTAAACCAGAGCTCAAGCCACTGCCACCATCCTTGAAATATGCATTTCTAGGAGAAGGTGACACTTTTCCAGTGATCATAAGCTCTGCTTTAAATTCACAGGAAGAGGAAGCACCTATTCAAGTGCTAAGGACACACAAGACAGCTCTTGGGTGGTCCATAGGTGACCTTAAGGGCATAAGCCCAGCTAGATGCATGCACAAAATCCTACTGGAGGATAATGCCAAACCAGTGGTTCAACCACAGAGGCGGCTAAATCCAGCCATGAAGGAAGTGGTGCAGAAAGAGGTCACCAAATTACTAGAGGCTGGGATTATTTATCCCATTTCTGATAGCCCCTGGGTGAGCCCTGTTCAAGTCGTCCCAAAAAAGGGAGGCATGACAGTGATTCATAATGAAAAAAATGAACTGGTTCCTACAAGAACAGTTACAGGGTGGCGCATGTGTATTGACTACAGAAGGCTCAATACAGCCACCAGAAAGGATCATTTTCCTTTACCATTCATAGACCAGATGCTAGAGAGACTAGCAGGTCATGATTATTACTGCTTTTTGGATGGCTACTCAGGCTATAACCAGATTGCAGTAGATCCCCAGGATCAAGAGAAAACAGCATTCACATGTCCATCCGGAGTGTTTGCTTATAGAAGGATGCCCTTTGGGCTATGCAATGCACCTACAACCTTCCAGAGATGCATGCTCTCTATTTTCTCTGATATGGTGGAAAAATTTCTGGAAGTCTTCATGGATGACTTCTCAGTATATGGAGACTCATTCAGCTCCTGTCTTGATCACCTGAAACTTGTTCTGAAAAGATGCCAAGAAACCAACCTAGTTTTAAACTGGGAAAAGTGTCACTTCATGGTGACTGAAGGAATTGTTCTTGGGCATAAAATCTCAAACAAGGGAATAGAGGTAGATCAAGCAAAAATAGAGGTAATTGAAAAATTACCACCACCTGCCAATGTTAAGGCAATCAGAAGCTTCCTGGGGCATGCAGGATTCTATAGGAGGTTTATAAAGGATTTTTCAAAAATTGCAAAACCCCTAAGCAATCTGCTAGCTGCTGACACGCCATTTGTGTTTGACACAGCATGCCTACAGGCGTTTGAAATGCTGAAAGCTAAGCTGGTCACAGCACCAGTCATTTCTGCACCAGACTGGACATTGCCATTTGAGTTAATGTGTGATGCCAGTGATCATGCCATTGGTGTAGTACTGGGACAGAGGCATGACAAGCTTCTGCATGTCATTTATTATGCCAGTCACGTTTTAAATGATGCCCAGAAAAATTACACAACCACAGAAAAGGAATTACTTGCAGTGGTTTACGCCATTGACAAGTTCAGATCCTACTTAGTAGGATCAAAGGTGATTGTGTACACTGACCATGCTGCTCTTAAGTATCTACTCACAAAGCAGGATTCAAAACCCAGGCTCATCAGATGGGTATTGCTTCTGCAAGAGTTTGATATAGAAATAAGAGACAGAAAAGGGACAGAGAACCAAGTAGCTGATCATCTGTCCCGGATAGAGCTAGTGGAAGGGACGTCCCTCCCCTTCCTTGAGATCTCTGAGACATTCCCTGATGAGCATCTATTTGCCATTCAGGAAGCACCATGGTTTGCCGATATTGCAAACTATAAAGCTGCAAGGTTCATACCCAAGGAGTACAATAGAATACAAAAAAGAAAATAATTACTGATGCAAAGTACTACTTGTGGGATGAGCCCTATCTCTTTAAGAGATGTGCAGACGGAATTATCCGTAGGTGTGTCCCCAGAGAGGAAGCACAGAGAATCTTATGGCATTGCCATGGATCTCAATATGGAGGTCATTTCGGAGGTGAGCGAACAGCCACCAAGGTCCTCCAATGTGTCTTCTATTGGCCCACACTCTATAAAGATTCCCGAGAGTTTGTACGTAATTGTGACAGTTGCCAAAGAGCTGGTAATCTGCCTCATGGTTACGCCATGCCTCAACAAGGAATCTTGGAAATAGAGTTGTTTGATGTATGGGGAATTGACTTCATGGGACCTTTCCCACCATCATACTCAAACACTTATATTCTGGTGGCAGTTGACTATGTATCAAAATGGGTTGAGGCTATTGCCACACCCACCAATGATACTAAAACAGTGCTGAAGTTCCTCCAGAAACATATCTTTAGCAGGTTTGGTGTCCCTAGAGTGTTAATCAGTGATGTGGGCACTCACTTCTGCAATAAACAGCTTTACTCTGCCATGGTTCGGTATGGAATTCGCCACAAGGTGGCCACTCCATATCATCCACAAACCAATGGGCAGGCTGAAGTCTCTAACAGAGAATTAAAGAGAATCCTGGAACGGACAGTAAATACCCGTAGAAAGGATTGGGCAAGGAGCTTGGATGATGCTCTGTGGGCTTACAGAACAGCATTCAAGACCCCTATAGGGACCTCTCCATACCAACTCGTGTATGGTAAGGCATGCCACTTGCCCGTGGAACTGGAACATAAGGCCTACTGGGCAACCAGATTCCTAAACTTAGATGCCAAATTAGCAGGAGAAAAACGATTGCTCCAGCTAAATGAGCTAGAAGAATTCAGATTCACAGCTTTCGAAAATGCCAAGCTTTATAAAGAAAAATAAAAAAAATGGCATGACAGAAAGCTGTCATCTAGAATCTTTGAACCAGGACAGAAGGTCCTGTTGTTTAACTCTAGACTCAGGCTATTCCCCGGGAAACTGAAATCCCGGTGGAGGGGACCATACGTGATTACAAGTGTGTCACCATATGGTTATGTGGAGCTTCAAGATATTGATTCTGATAAGAAGTTCATTGTCAATGGACAGAGAATCAAGCATTATCTTGAAGGCAACACTGAGCAAGAATGCTCAAGGCTGAAGCTAGATTGAAAGCTCAGCAAAGTCCAGCTAAAGACAATAAAGAAGCGCTTGCTGGGAGGCAACCCAGCCATGGGGCAACAATCCTCTAAGCATTTTGCCCTATTTTTATTTTTATTTGTTTATATAAAGTTCACTGACACTAAGGTAAAGAATCATTTGCATAAGTTTACAAGGTTACAGAAGGAATCTACACACAAAACAGAGATAGGGAGCTTACTGGCAAGAAAACGCCAGTGAAGGCCATTTTGGGCGTTCAGCGCCCAAAATGGGCATCCAGTGGGCGCTGAACGCCAGTAAGGATGGCTATCTGGCGTTCAACGCCAGAAAAGGGCAACAACTGTGCGTTGAACGCCCATGATAGCAGCATTTGGGCATTGAACGCCCAAAACAGGCAGTGTTTGGGCGTTCAAACGCCAGGATGGTGGGGAGGAGCTCTCCTTCTACCCATCTCCTTCTTTTTCTTTTGCTTGAGGACAAGCAAAGCTCTAAGTTTGGTGTGCTTATCCGTGATCACTAAGATCATGGCCCCTAAAGGAAAACAACCCACTCCAAGAGGAGCAAGGGCGTGATTTAAAGGAACTGAAGCGCCAGAAATTCTCTCTTGAAGGACCAAGCACCTCACAGACTAGAGGAACATCCACTTCCCAAACCTCAAGGTTGTTGAGTTCCAATCTTAGCCTTAACTCTGTGATAACTATTCTTATTTTAATTTTACCTTAGGAGTCATATAGTAGTAATTAGTCTATTTTGATTTTATCTCCAATTAAGCTATAGTTTATTTTTCTCATCATCAGCAAACATGAATAAAATAGTAGATCTTTTAAATAAGAAGCAATAAAATTTCGAGTTTTAATAAGAGAAATTCTAATTAGTTAAATGTGGTGGCAATGCTTTCTGTCTTCTGAATGAATGCTTGAACAGTGCATATATCTTTTGAATTTGTTGTTTAAGACTGTTAAATATGTTGGCTCTTGAAAGAATGATGAACATGAGACATGTTATTGAGAATCTGAAAAATCATAAAAATGATTCTTGAAGCAAGAAAAAGCAGCAAAGAACAAAGCTTGCAGAAAAAAAAATATCCAAAAAAAAAACTAAAAAAAAAAAAAGAGAGAGAAAGAAAAAAGAGAAAGCAAGCAGAAAAAGCCAAAGCCCTTAAAACCAAAAGGCAAGGGTAATAAAAAGGATCCCAAGGCTTTGAGCATCAGTGGATAGGAGGGCCAAAAAGGAATAAAATCCTGGCCTAAACGGCTAAATCAAGCTGTCCCTAACCATGTGCTTGTGGCGTAAAGGTGTCAAGTGAAAACTTGAGACTGAGCGGTTAAAGTCAAGGTCCAAAGCAAAAAGAAGAGTGTGCTTAAGAACTCTGGACACCTCTAATTGGGGACTTTAGCAAAGCTGAGTCACAATCTGAAAAGGTTCACCCAGTTATGTGTCTGTGGCATTTATGTATCCGGTAGTAATACTGGAAAACAAAGTGCTTAGGGCCACGGCCATGACTCATAAAGAAGCTGTGTTCAAGAATCATCACACTGAACTAAGAGAATCAATAACACTATCTGAATTCTGAGTTCATATAGATGCCAATCACTCTGAGCTTCAATGGATAAAGTGAGATGCCAAAACTGTTCAGAAGCAAAAAGCTACTAGTCCCGCTCATCTAATTAGGATCTGAGCTTCAATCAAAAACTCTTAGATATTATTGCTTTTCAACCTATTAGTCTTCTATTTTATTTGTCTAGTTGCTTGAGGACAAGCAATAGTTTAAGTTTGGTGTTGTGATGAGCGGATATTTTATACGCTTTTTGGGGATAATTTCATATAGTTTTGAGTATGTTTTAGTTAGTTTTTAATTTATTTCCAGTAATTTTTAGGAAAAAATCATGTTTCTGGACTTTACTATGAGTTGTGTGTTTTTCTGTAATTTCAGGTATTTTTCTGGCTGAAATTGAAGGAGCTGAGCAAAAATCTGATTCAGGCTGAAAAAGGACTGCTGATGCTGTTGGATTCTGACCTCCCTGCACTCAAAGTGGATTTTCTGGAGCTACAGAACTCGAAATGGCGTGCTTCCAATTGCGTTGGAAAGTAGACATCCAGGGCTTTCCAGCAATATATAATAGTCCATACTTTGCACAAGAATTGACGATGTAAACTGGCGTTCAACGCCAGCCTTCTGCCCAAATCTGGCGTCCAGCGCCAGAAAAGGATCAAAAACTGGAGTTGAACGCCCAAACTGGCACAAAAACTGGCGTTCAACTCCACAAATGGCCTCTGCACGTGAATTGCTTAAAGTCTCAGTCCCAGCACACACCAAGTGGGCCCCAGCACACCAAGTGGGCCCCAGAAGTAGATCTCTGCATCATCCATCATAGTCCACTCATATTTTGTAACCCTAGGCTACTGGTTTAGTATTTAAACAACTTTTAGAGACTTATTTTGTATCTCATGACATTTCAGATCTAAACTTTGTATTCTCTGACGGCATGAGTCTCTAAACCCCATTGTTGGGGGTGAGGAGCTCTGCTGTGTCTCGATGAATTAATGCAAGTATTTCTGTTTTCCATTCAAACACGCTTGTTCCTATCTAAGATGTTCATTCGCGCTTAACTGTGATGAAGGTGATGATCCGTGACACTCATCACCTTCCTCAAACCATGAACGTGTGCCTGACAACCACCTCCGTTCTATATTCGACTGAATGAATATCTCTTAGATTCCTTAATCAGAATCTCCGTGGTATAAGCTAGAACTGATGGCGGCATTCATGAGAATCCAGAAAGTCTAAACCTTGTCTGTGGTATTCCGAGTAGGATTCAAGGATTGAATGACTGTGACGAGCTTCAAACTCCTGAAGGCTGGGCGTTAGTGACAGATGCAAAAGGATAGTAAATCCTATTCCAACCGGATCGAGAACCAACCGGTGATTAGCCGTGCTGTGACAGAGCGCGTGAGCGTAGTTTTCACTGGAAGGATGGAAGGTAGCCATTGACAACGGTGATCCACCAACACACAGCTTGCCATAGGAGGACGTGCGTGCGTGAATCAGAAGACAGAGGAAAGCAGAGATTCAGAAGACAAAGCATCTCCAAAACTCCAACATATTCTCCATTATTGCACAACAAGTAACTTTTAATTTATGCTCTACTGGTTACTCACAATTAAATTGATAAACATAATTGATTTCCTGACTAAGATTTACAAGATAACCATAGATTGCTTCAAACCAACAATCTCCGTGGGATTCGACCCTTACTCACGTAAGGTATTACTTGGACGACCCAGTGCACTTGCTGGTTAGTGGTACGCGTTGTGAAAAGTGTGATTCACAATTCGTGCTACCAGCGTTCAGCGCCAGCTCTTCTCCAGGGTACAAGTCTGGCGTTCAAACGCCCAGATGCTGCCCATTTTGGGCGTTCAGCACCAGAACCATGCTCTGTTCTGGCGTTGAACGCCAGCCAGATGCTTCTTACTGGCGTTTAAACGCCAGTAAGGTCTTCCTCCAGGGTGTGATTTTTCTTCTGCTGTTTTTGATTCCATTTTCAATTTTTATATTTATTTTATGACTCCACATGATCATGAACCTAATAAAACATGAAAGAACAAGAAAAATAAAATTAGATAAATAAAAATTGGGTTGCCTCCCAACAAGCACTTCTTTAATGTCAATAGCTTGACAGTGGGCTCTCATGGAGCCTCACAGATGTTCAGAGCTTTGTTGAGACTTCCCAATACAAAACTTAGAGTTTGGTTGTGGCCTCCCAACACCAAACTTAGAGTTTGAATGTGGGGGCTCTGGTTGACTCTGTTTTGAGAGAAGCTTACTGTGCCTCTTTTCCATGTTTACAGAAGGGTAACCTTGAGTTGTAAACACAAGGGAGTCCTCATTCAATTGAAGGACTAATTCACCTCTGTCAACATCAATCACAGCTCTTGCTGTGGCTAGGAAAGGTCTTCCAAGGATGATGGATTCATCCTCATCCTTCCCAGTATCAAGGATTATGAAATCAGCAGGGATGTAAAGGCCTTCAACCTTTACTAACACGTCCTCTACTTGTCCATAAGCCTGCTTTCTTGAATTGTCTGCCATCTCTAATGAGATTTTAGTAGCTTGCACCCCAAAGATTCCCAGTTTCTCTATTACAGAGAGGGGCATGAGGTTTATCCCTGAACCAAGGTCACACAGAGCCTTTTCAAAGATCATGGTGCCTATGGTACAAGGTACTAGGAACTTTCCAGGATCCTATTTCTTCTGAGGCAATCTCAGTTGATCCAGATCACTTAGTTCATTGATGAACAAGGGAGATTCATCTTCCCAAGTTTCAATACCAAATAATTTGGCATTCAGCTTCATGATTGCACCAAGGTACTTGGCAGCTTGCTCCTTAGTAACATCCTCATTCTCTTCAGAAGAGGAATACTCATCAGAGCTCATGAATGGCATAAGGAGGTTCAATGGAATCTCTATGGTCTCTAGTTGAGCCTCAGATTCCTTTGGTTCCTCAGAGGGAAACTCCTTATTGATCACTGGACGTCCCAGGAGGTCTTCCTCCTTGGGATTCACATCCTCCTCCTCTTTTGTGGTTTCGGCCATGATGGTCATTTCAATGGCCTTGCACTCTCCTTTTGGATTTTCTTCTGTATTGCTTGGGAGAGTACTAGGAGGGATTTCAGTGATCCTTTTACTCAGCTGGCCCACTTGTGCCTCCAACTTTCTAATGGAGGACCTTATTTCATTCATGAAACTTACAGTGGCCTTAGATAGATCAGAGACTAAGTTTGCTAAATTAGAGGTATTTTGTTCAGAGTTCTCTGTCTGTTGCTGAGTGGATGATGGAAAAGGTTTACTATTGTCAAACCTATTTTCTCCACCATTATTAAAGCCTTGTTGAGGCTTTTGTTGATCCTTCCATGAGAGATTTGGGTGATTTCTCCATGAGGGGTTATAGGTGTTTCCATAAGGTTCACCCATGTAATTCACCTCTGCTATTGCAGGGTTTTCAGGATCATAAGCTTCTTCTTCAGAAGATGCCTCTTGAGTACTGTTGGATGCAGCTTGCATTCCATTCAGACTCTGAGAAATCATATTGACTTGCTGAGTCAATATTTTATTCTGAGCCAATATGGCATTCAGAGTATCAATTTCAAGAACTCCCTTCTTCATAGGCGTCCCATTACTCATAGGATTCCTCTCAGAAGTGTACATGAACTGGTTATTAGCAACCATGTCAATGAGTTCTTGAGCTTCTACAGGCGTTTTCTTTAAGTGAATGGATCCACCTGCAGAGGTATCCAATGACATTTTAGCTAATTCAGACAGACCATCATAGAATATGTCCAGGATGGTCCATTCTGAAAGCATGTCAGAAGGACACTTTTTGGTCAGTTCTTTGTATATCTCCCAAGCTTCATAGAGGGATTCACCTTCTTTCTGTCTGAAGGTCTGAACATCCACTCTAAGCTTACTCAGCTTTTGAGGAGGAAAGAACTTGGCTAAGATGAATAAATAAATAGAAGGAGATAAGAGAGAGATAGAATTTTCGAAAATAATTTTTGAAAAAGAGTTAGTGATTTTCAAAAATAGTTTTTGAAAAAGGTTAGTAATTTTCGAGAATTAAAATAAAAAATTAAAATAATTAGTCAATTAAAAAGAAATTTTGAAAAAGAGGGAAGATATTTTCGAAAATTAGAGAGAGAGAGAGAGAGAGAGAGAGTTAGTTAGGTAGTTTTGAAAAAGATAAGAAACAAACAAAAAGTTAGTTAGTTAGTTGAAACAAATTTTGAAAATCAATTTTTGAAAAGATAAGAAGATAAGAAGTTAGAAAAGATATTTTAAAATCAAATTTTTGAAAAAAGATAAGATTAGGAGATATTTTTGAAAAGATATGATTGAAATTTGTTTTGAAAAAGATTTGATTTTTAAAATCAAAATTAATGACTTGATTCACAAGAAATCACAAGATATGATTCTAGAACTCAAAGTTTGAATCTTTCTTAACAAGCAAGTAACAAACTTGAAATTTTTGAATCAAAACATTCATTGATGATGTTATTTTCAAAAATTAGGAGATAAAGATAAGAAAAAGATTTTTGAAAAATATTTTTAAAATTTTCGAAAATAAATAAGAAAAATGAAAAAGATTTGATTTTTGAAAAAGATTTTGAAAAAGATAAGATTTTTAAATTGAAAATTTGATTTGACTCATAAAAACAACTAGATTTTAAAAAGTTTTGAAAAAGTCAACTCAAATTTTCAAAATTTATGAGTGAAAAAGGGAAAGATATATTTTTTTTTTTGATTTTTGAATTTTTAATGATGAGAGGGAAAAACATGAAAAAGACTCAATGCATGAAAATTTTGGATCAAAACAATGAATGCATGCAAGAATGCTATGAATGTCAAGATGAACACCAAGAACCTTTTGAATGTCAAGATGAACATCAAGAACTTATTTTTGAAAAATTTTTAATGCAAAGAAAACGTGCAAGACACCAAACTTAAAAATTTTTCATGTATAGACACTATGAATGCAAGAATGCATATGAAAAACAAGAAAAGACACAAAATATGAAAACATCAAGATCAAACAAGAAGACTTACCAAGAATAACTTGAAGATCATGAAGAACACTATGAATGTATGAATTTTTCGAAAAATGCAAGATGAATATGCAATTGACACCAAACTTTCAACTTGACTCAAGACTCAAACAAGAAACATGAAATATTTTTGATTTTTATGAATTTTTTTATTTTTTTGGATTTTTGTATATTTTTTTCGAAAAAAACATATAGGAAAAAGAAAATAAGGATTTAAAAATTTTTTAATATGAATTCCAGGAATCTTGTATTCTTAGTCTAAAGCTCCAATCCGAGGGTTAGGCATGGCTTAATAGCCAGCCAAGCTTTAGTATGTAACTCAGACATGCCACGGCTGACATTCCAATTAACTTACCTCTATGCTGATGGTTGGAAGCCCCTATCCAAAAGAATTAGACATGGCTTTACAGCTAGCCAGGCTTCAACATGCTTCATGAAACTCTAGAATTCATTCTTAAAAATTCTGAAGAAAAATATATTTTTGAAAAGATTTATTTATTTTTTTTTTCGAAAACAGATGAGAAATTTTTGAAAGTTTTTTTGAAAAATTTTTTGAAAAATTTTTGGAAATAAAACAAAAAGAAAATTACCTAATCTGAGCAACAAGATGAACTGTCAGTTGTCCAAACTCGAACAATCCCCGGCAATGGCGACAAAAACTTGGTGCACGAAATTGTGATCTCAGGCAACGGCGCTAAAAACTCTGTACGCACGTCTTAATAAATCATTTTTCATTCACAACTTCGATACAACTAACCAGCAAGTGCATTGGGTCGTCCAAGTAATAAACCTTACGTGAGTAAGGGTCGATCCCACGGAGATTGTTGGTATGAAGCAAGCTATGGTCACCTTGTAAATCTCAGTCAGGCGGATATAAAATAGTTATGGAGTTTTCGAACATAAATAATAAATAGATAGAAAATAAGGATAGAAACACTTATGTATATCATTGGTAAGAATTTCAGATAAGTGTATAGAGATGCTTTGGTTCCTCTGAACCTCTGCTTTCCTGCTGTCTTCATCCAATCAGTCTTACTCCTTTCCATGGTTGGCTTTATGTAAGGACATCACCGTTGTCAATGGGTACTTTTTATCCTCTCTGGAAAATGGTCCGATGTGCTGTCAGTGCATGGCTAATCGTCTGGAGGCATCACCCTTGTCAATGGCTGCATCCCATCCTCTTGTGAAAATGGTCCAAATGCTCTGTCACAGCATGGCTAATCATCTGAGGTTCTCGATCATACTGGAATAGGATTCACCCTCCTTTTGCGTCTGTCACTACACCCAGGACTCGCGAGTTTGAAGTTCGTCACAGTCATTCAATCCCAGAGTCCTACTCGGAATACCACATACAAGGTTTAGACTTTCCGGACTCTCATGAATGCCGCCATCAATCTAGCTTATACCACGAAGATTCTGATTAAGAGATCCAAGAGATACTCATTCAATCTATGGTGGAACGGAAGTGGTTGTCAGGCACGCGTTCGTGGGGGAATGATAATGATTGTCACGTTCATCACATTCAGGTTGAAGTGCGAATGAATATCTTAGAAGCGGAATAAGTTGAATTGAATAGAAAAACAGTAGTACTTTGAATTAATCTTTGAGGAACAACAGAGCTCCACACCTTAATCTATGGAGTGCAGAAACTCTACCGTATGAAAATACATAAGTGATAATGGTTCAGGCATGGCCGAATGGCCAGCCCCCATGAAAGTCTAAGATAGCATAAAACTGATCAAAGATGTCTAATACAATAGTAAAAGGTCCTATTTATACTAAACTAGTTACTAGGGTTTACAGAAGTAAGTAATTGATGCATAAATCCACTTCCGGAGCCCACTTGGTGTGTGCTTGGGCTGAGCTTGAATGTTACACGTGTAGAGGTCAATCTTGGAGTTGAACGCCAGTTTGTAACGTATTTCTGGCGTTTAACTCTGGCTTGTGACGTGTTTCTGGCGTTTAACTCCAGACAGCAGCGTAGAACTGGCGTTCAACGCCCTTTTACGTCGTCTAAACTCGGCCAAAGTATGGACTATTATATACTTCTAGAAAGCCCTGGATGTCTACTTTCCAACGCAATTGGAAGCGCACCATTTTGATTTCTGTAGCTCCAAAAAATCCACTTTGAGTGCAGGGAGGTCAGAATCCAACAGCATCAGCAGTCCTTCTTCAACCTCTGAATCTGATTTTTGCTCAAGTCCCTCAATTTCAGCCAGAAAATACCTGAAATCACAGAAAAACACACAAACTCATAGTAAAGTCCAGAAATGTGAATTTAACATAAAAACTAATGAAAACATCCCTAAAAGTAACCAGATTCTACTAAAAACATACTAAAAACAATGCCAAAAAGCGTATAAATTATCCGCTCATCAGGAGCCTAGCGATTAGATAACTTTGTCATGGCTTCTAGTCTGCTTTGCTGAACCGGGGGTAAAATTCCTTGATAAGTGCTCAACTTCAGTTTGTTATCGACCATGCTCTTCATGATTATTCTTCTCACCTCTTCAGCCAAAGTCAAAATCGGCTTGGTCCTTTCATGATTTATTTTAGCATTGAATGATTCGCAGGCATTGTTGCAAATGTTGTCATTCTTGGGATCCTCACTGAAGTACGCCTTAGTCCAAGCTTCCTTCGGCCACTTTTCAAGATACTGCCAAGCCTGCTCGTTGATGACCTTTACTCTCTTCATGTTCCTCTCGAACTCATTACGTGTTCTTGATCTAGCACACTCCCAGACCAGGTCTTTCAACTATGTGCTACCCCATTGTTTTGAAAAATTCTGCCACAAATACCACACACAGAATCTGTGCTGGGCCATGGGCATGACTTCCTTCACTGCTGGGATTAGTCCCTGACAGATACAGAGAAACCCGAAAAGAGTGTTAATCAAATGAATCCCTCAAAGTTGATCATTAAATCAATTTAGTCCTACAAGTATATCTCATTAAATCAAACAAAACCCAAAACTATGAATACGAGTATGAAAATTGTCCTCACCTTCTGCATGTCTGAAATGATGCACAACTTGTTATCATTGTAGTTGCCAAGGTCTGGCTGCAACAGGTCCAGAAACCATTTCCAGTTGTCTTTATTTTTCACATCGACAATTGCATTGGCATCCTGAGCACACGCCGTCAATATTTTTCCACCGTGCAAGGTCTTAAGAAAAGCCCCATCCAATCCAATCATTGGTCTACACCCAACCTTAAAACCTTTTTTACACGCATCAAGACACACATAAAACCTCTCAAATTGAGGAGGACCTCTGGCATCGGGATTACACCAACTTAAACTGTAGACCCCGGATTACTTGTAAGCAACTCATTAGCATTGTCCCAGATTAACCCATACAGGGCAACTTCATCCCCCTCTACCACTTTCCTAGCACCTTTCAATGCTCTAGTGATGCAGGTGCTGTTGAGGTTTACATTACACTTCCTCACAAACCACTCATACACTTCACGATGTCTCATTGTAGGGTGCTTCCTAAGTTTTGGTATAAGTTTGCTTAGTGTCCACTGTTGGGTCGCTGCCCTATTTTTTCGCCTTCTAGGATAGATATGGTTGTCAACGAGGGTTTTAATCTGCAAGAACCCGTCTTGTTTACTACGTGCACAATATACTACCTAAGGACAACCCTCAGCCTTACACACAGTCCTAACCCGAACATTGTCATTCTTTGTAAACAATATATTTCTACCTAACTGGATTGTATAGTCCCTACTTGCATGCATAAAATGTTCCTTTGATTTGAATATCATACTAACCTCAAATTTGAGGTCCCCGAACTTTGTCTTGTCATTATACTGAGGATATACGGTTGGTGATTCCTCATCAGAGTCCAGTTCCAGGCCTGAGTCCTCCGAGTGTCATGAGTTGAGATCCGAATCACTATCTTCAAGGAGATTATCTTCTAGGTCTGCCAAATGGAAACCACAAAGTAATTACTCATGTGACCAAAATTAAATCAACAACTACAAACCAATTGAGTTAGCCAAATACCTGAGTCACTTTCATCCTCATCCTCAGAAGCTTCATAGTTTGAATCGTCAGTCTCTATTTCTTTCTCTGCTAATATGGTCTTAGCAGGCTTGTGCTTCTCTGTCACCTCACTTTTTTTGTTCAGCCTTGTAGAGTTCACACCATCATCATTTTCACTGCTAGATTCATCATCTCCTAGTACCTTTGGAGGTTTGTAAAGGCTGTCCTCAGCACTCTCATAGGAGTCATGAGAGTCACTATCTTCAACCTCTAATGTCTTCACAGGCCTTCTTGCTCTTGTGGTGGTAGTGACCTTGGTCTTTCCTTTGGTCTGAGATGGAGCAGGGGTAGGTTTGGTAGGCTGACTATAGGGTTTTTTATGCTGTGATGGAGTTTGCACAGGGTGATGTGACTTTTTGGTGGGCTGAGATGATGGTCTAGTGGGCTTAGATGATGGTGTATTGGGCTTAGATGATGGACCCGTGGGTTTGATAGATGGTCCAGTGGGCTTAGTGGGCTCCTTAGTGGGCTGAATTGGTTGCTTAGTAGGCTTGGTATGCAGTTTACTAGGCTGACTTGGTTCCTTTGTAGGTTGGGTAGAAAATTTCGTGGACTGAGAAGGCAACTTTAAAGGCTGAGATAATCTGCTACCATCAGCTGATGCCTTCATGGATTCAGAGCATGCTTTTTGGTGGGATGGTAACTTAGTGGGTTGAGAGTGATGTCTCTTGGTTTGGGTTGGCTTAATTTTTGGCACATCTTCTTCCTACTCATCAACCATACATGGCTCTGAAACACCATGCTCAAAATACAGGTTGATCAAGTTGAAGTTCCTCCTGCAATCCTTCACCATTGCAATCAAATTATGATCTGTGGCCAGTCTCCTCAACCCATATTCAAGGGGAACTCCTAGAGATTTCCACCAACACTCCCTAGCCTCAGCATATCCCAGTTCCACATAGTATCCCTTCACAAAGAACACGTCAAGTGTGTCAGCTTCAACTCCCATTAACACCTCTGTGTGATCCGGCTCATAGTACAGATTTCTACCCTCATCCTTTTTAAACTTCCCACCATGGTGAAATATAAACGTCATAGGAGGACCCTCCATCTACAAGTGCAAAAATAAATAAATGTAGTTAACAACAAAATTTGAATCAACTACATCCTTACACCTGCATGTCAACACATAGCAAACAACATAATCATAACCATCGCAAACCCTCCATTCCCCAGAAAAAACCCACCGCATAACGACCAAGAAACCCCTAACGGCAAATGCATATAGAACATGTTCTTTCTAATCCGAACCCTAGTGACACTAGATGGTTCTTAGAACTAACTCAAGCTAAACCAACGAACACCAACATTGCAAAATCAACAGAAACTGTCAAAAAAATTAAATCTTACCCTATGGCAGTTACTGTTCCTTCCTACAACAGCGAAACTCCTCCGCGAGCTCCTCTAACTATCCAACGTAGTAGAGCCAACTCCTCTACAAGCCTCGACACGCACAGGAATCATCAATAACGCTACGAGGTTCTGATCAAAGGATCTTTGGGCAGAGTACCAGAGTAGAGAGAAGATGAGGGGTTTTGGAGCAAAAGTTGAAGAGGGTTGTTATGAGAGGAGAGAAGGGAAGAACGTTTGAATATCCCACTCTGGACCATAAACGACGTCGTTCTGTTGATTTGGGAGTGGAGGAATGAAACTACGTCGTTTTAGAGTTTACCATGCTGGCACTTAACATTCCAGCTCAGCAAACGTTTGCCACATCACCAACTGAGATGACGGAAGGACAAACTCGATCAATGTGAGTAACTTTTGGAGACGATTTTGATTAATTTTATTTTTCGGGGACTAAAATGGAGATCGGGATATCTTTCAGAGACAATTTTGACTATTAACTCAGAATTTTATCTTATAGAAAAGAATTACTTCGTTGTAAGCATAGCTCCAAACCAATAAATAACTCTCTCATCAAATTTAATTTGGTTTTGTCACAAGTACAAACCCCAATAAAAATTAACCGAAGTATTTAGACCTCGGGTCATCTCATAAGGAATTGCAATGAAGTGGTCAATTATTGGCTATGAAGGTACAAGGGGTTTGATTTATAAGAGGGGCAAGAAAAGTAAATCAATCAAGTAATTAAAAAAAGCAAGGTAAAGAACTCTTGGCTAAGACATAGGTAATTGAGATCACCATCCTTGTCAATAAATCAAATATTGATAATTATGAGGAACCGAGCTCATTAGGTCTACTCAATAAAGCCTTAAGTAGGTAATGTTTACTCCTAGGCTTGGAGTACGTCAAATGGCTTGATCAACATCAATCCATAAGTCCCAACCTAGCTACTAATTAACTTAATAGTAGGCTAGAGTCAATGGTTATCAAATTGATCCCCAAGGATTCTAGAATCACCAATTCAATGAAGCCCAATGACTCAAGATCACTCAATCCCCTTAGCTTAGGCCAAGGGTCAAGAGAACTACTCAAAAACTATAGGAAACATTCTATCAAACACCTAATGTACAATAAAAGTAAACATCACAAAATGCAAGAATTAAGGAAACCCATAACTAACATAAGCAAGAAATCAACAATAGCAATGAAGATAAACATAAAAGAGACATGGAAACATAAAATTGCATTAAAAGGAAATTGAGATCCAACAATTGTTCATTAACATAAAAGAGAGTAAAATAAGAAATTAACACTACAACTAAGAGAAATAAGATGTAGAAACAAGAAATTGTAAGAGAAACAAGATGAAATCAAGTAATTAATTCAAGATCCAAGACAATCTAACCTAATCCCAACCTAATTCTAGAGAGAAGAGGGAGCTTCTCTCTCTAGAAAACTAACTAAAGGCTCATGTCGAATAACTAAAGGGTGGATTCCATTGGTTTTGACAGTGTCACAAATTCTCAAAAACACAGAGAGGTGTTGGTTTGGATCTTCAACAACATTTCCTCTATATTGACAATTGTTCTGAACCAGGGTAATCAATTGAGGCTTGAGTTCGAAGTTATTGGCATGGACATTGGGTGTTAGAATGCTACTCCCACAATTCCTTGGATTGGGGATAGTGTAGGAGGCTACTCCCATCAGGTAGATTTGGGACATTCCTTTCCATCTCTTGATCCTCTTCTTCTGATTCTGCTTCTCCTACAACTCCCTTTCCCCTTGCTTCTCTTATTCTTCTCAAGAGTGTTCTCTCCGGTTCAGAATCAAAGGAGGTGGACTCACCTCTTCTTCCTCCTTGACATACAAACAAAACCAGAAACCAAAATGAAACACTCTACTGCTAGAGTGAGGTTAATGTTAGCTTAAACAAAAACTCAAACAGTTAGAATGCTAAACAAAAATAATGAAAAAGTGCTTAATCTAGATTATCACCCTACTTAATCATTGTCAATCTAAATCAATCCCCGGCAACGGCGCCAAAAACTTGATGAGGGAAAAACGATTCCACACAAACTCACCGGCAAGTGTACCAGGTCGCATCAAGTAGTAATAACTCACAAGAGTGAGGTCGATCCCACAGGGATTGATGGATTGAGCAACTTTAGTTAGGTGATGAATTTAGTTAAGCGAATAGTTGATGATTTGAGTGAAACTTGATTAACAGAAGTAAAAGTGCAAGAAACTAAAAGGGAGAGGGTAAATTGATAGAAACTTAAAGTATAAAAGAAGTAAATTACAGAAAGTTAAAGTGCAAGAAAGTAAAAGAGCTGAAACTTAAATTGCAAGAAATGTAAATAACTGAAACTTAAAGTGCAAGAAATTTAAAGTTGCTGAATCTAAATTAACAGGAAACTTAAATTGCAATGAAGAATAAAGAGATTTGGGTGTTGGGATTCAAATTGAACTAGAAAATGTAAATTAAAGTAAATCAGAAAGCTATGAGATGAAGAGATTCAGATCTAGATCTCAGTAGCAAAACAGAAATGGAAAATTACTTGAAGAAACAAAACAACAAGAAAACTTAGATCAATTATGAAATCTTAAAGAGAAATTGACAATTTCAGCAAAGTAACAAAATCAGAAAGAAAGTCTAAAGCTCAATTGTTCTCTTGTCAAAACAGAAAGGAAGAAGTTGCAGAAGAACTAAACTGAAAACCGAAAAGAGTATTTAGATCCAATTTCCAATTCTTAGAACTATATAGAAGAACAATAAAAGATGATTGATGAGCGGATAATTTATACGCTTTTTGGCATTGTTTTTAGTATGTTTTTAGTAGGATCTAGTTACTTTTAGGGATGTTTTCATTAGTTTTTATGTTAAATTCACATTTCTGGACTTTACTATGAGTTTGTGTGTTTTTCTGTGATTTCAGGTATTTTCTGGCTGAAATTGAGGGACTTGAGCAAAAATCAGATTCAGAGGTTGAAGAAGGACTGCTGATGCTGTTGGATTCTGACCTCCCTGCACTCAAAGTGGATTTTCTGGAGCTACAGAACTCGAAATGGCGCGCTTCCAATTGTGTTGGCAAGTAGACATCCAGGGCTTTCCAGCAATATATAATAGTCTATACTTTGGCCAAGAATTGACGATGTAAACTGGCGTTCAACGCCAGCCTTCTGCCCAAATCTGGCGTCCAGCGCCAGAAAAGGATCCAAAACCAGAGTTGAACGCCCAAACTGGCACAGAAACTGGCGTTCAACTCCACAAATGGCCTCTGCACGTGGAACACTTAAGTTCAGCCCAAACACACACCAAGTGGGCCCAGGAAGTGGATTTATGCATCAATTACTCACTCATGTAAACCCTAGTGACTAGTTTATTATAAATAGGACCTCTTACTATTGTATTAAACGTCTTTTTGACCATCTTTGGATCCTGGATTGTATTTTGATCCTGTGATCACGTTTTGGGGGCTGGCCATCTCGGCCATGCCTGAACCTTCACTTATGTATTTTCATACGGTAGAGTTTCTACACTCCATAGATTAAGGTGTGGAGCTCTGCTGTTCCTCAAAGATTAATGCAAAGTACTACTGTTTTCTATTCAATTCTTCTTATTTCGCTTCTAAGATATCCATTCGCACCCAAGAACGTGATGAAGGTGATGATTATGTGTGACGCTCATCACCATCCCCCCTTATGAACGCGTGCCTGACAAACACTTCCGTTCTACATGAAATAAGCTAGAATGAATATCTCTTAGATCTCCTAACAGGAATCTTCGTGGCGTAAGCTAGAATGATGGCGGCATTCATGAGAATCCGGAAGGTCTAAACCTTGTCTGTGGTATTCTGAGTAGGATTCAATGATTGAATGACTGTGACGAGCTTCAAACTCGCGAGTGCTGGGCGTTAGTGACAGACGCAAAAGGAGGGTGAATCCTATTCCAGCATGATCGAGAACCGACAGATGAATAGCCGTGCCGTGACAGGGTGCGTGAGCATATTATTCACTGAGAGGAGGGGATGTAGCCACTGACAACGGTGATGCCCTTGCATAAAGCCAGCCATGGAAAGGAGTAAGACCGATTGGATGAAGATAGCAGGAAAGCAGAGGTTCAGGGGAACGAAAGCATCTCCATTCGCTTATCTGAAATTCCTACCAATGATTTACATAAGTATCTCTATCCCTATTTTATTATATAATATTCGAAAACACCATTATCACTTTATATCTGCCTGACTGAGATTTACAAGGTGACCATAGCTTGCTTCATACCAACAATCTCCGTGGGATTCGACCCTTACTCACGTAAGGTATTACTTGGACGACCCAGTGCACTTGCTGGTTAGTTGTATCGAAGTTGTGACAATTATGAATTAAGATCAGAGCACCAAGCTTTGGAGCCATTACCAGGATTTGTTCGAGCCTGGAGATGACAATTTCGTGCACCAAGTTTTTGGCGCCGTTGCCGGGGATTGTTTGAGTTTTCGGCAAGCTTTTGGTCCGGTAACATCAGTGCCAGATTCCCTTTTGATCCGGCAACAGCACCAAGTTTTTGGCGCCGTTGCCGGGGATTGTTTGAGTTTGGACAACTGACGGTTCATCTTGTTGCTCAGATTAGGTAATTTTCTTTTTATTTTATTTTCAAAAATTTTTCAAAAATATTTCTAAAATTTTCTCATCTGTTTTCGAAAATAATAAAAATGTTTTCAAAAAAAAAATTTTTTTTTTATTCAAAATTTTTAAAGAATGAATTCTAGTGTTTCATGAAGCTTGTAAAGCCTGGCTGGCTGTAAAGCCATGTCTAAATTCTTTTGGACTGAGGTTTTGGATTAAAATTGAATGAATTACATTCATATGTTTGCTGAAGCTTGGCTGGCCATTGGCCATGTCTAGTGTTTTGGACTGGAGCTTTCTTTGAAAGCTTGGCTAGCTAGTGAGCCATGTCTAATTCCTGGACTGAAGCTTTAGACTAAGAATGCAAGATTCCTGGAATTCATATTAAAAATTTTGGAATCCTTATTTTCCTTTTTCTATTAATTTTCGAAAAATAAAATAAAATAAAATAAAATCCAAAAAAGTTAGAAAATCATAAAAATCAAAAATATTTTGTGTTTCTTATTTGAGTCTTGAGTCATATCATAAGTTTGGTGTCAATTGCATGTGCATCTTGCATTTTTCGAAAATTTCATGCATTCATAGTGTTCTTCATGATCTTCAAGTTGTTCTTGGTAAGTCTTCTTGTTTGATCTTGATGATTTTTTGTTTTGTGTCTTTTCATGTTTATCATATGCATTCTTGAATTCTTAGTGCGTAAGCATTAAAGAATTCTAAGTTTGGTGTCTTGCATGTTTTCTTTGCATTAAAAATTTTTCAAAAATATGTTCTTGATGTTCATCATGACATTCAAAGTGTTCTTGGTGTTCATCTTGACATTCATAGCATTCTTGCATGCATCACATGTTTTGATATAAAAATTTCATGCATTGCATTTTTTTTTGTGTTTTTCTCTCTCATCATAAAAATTCAAAAATCAAAAAAATATCTTTTTCTTTTTCTCTCATCAAATTCGAAAATTTGGATTGACTTTTTCAAAAATTTTTAAAATCAAATTGTTTCCCATGAGTCAAATCAAATTTTCAATTTGAAAATCTGATCTTTTTCAAAATCTTTTTCAAAAATCAAATCTTTTTCAAAATTCTTAGTTATTTTCGAAAATTCCAAAAATATTTTTCAAAAATCTTTTTCTTAGTTTTATATCAAATTTTCGAAAATAACATAATCAATTAATGTTTTGATTCAAAAATTTGAAGTTTGTTACTTGCTTGTTAAGAAAGATTCAAACTTTGAGTTCTAGAATCATATCTTGTGATTTCTTATGAATCAAGTCATTAATTGAGATTTTAAAAATCAAATCTTTTTTAAAAACTAATTTCTATCATATCTTTTCAAAAAAATATCTTCTTATCTTATCTTTTTCAAAATTTGATTTCAAAATATCTTCTCTAACTTCCCAACTTCTTATCTTTTCAAATTTGTTTCAACTAACTAACTAACTTTTTGTTTGTTTCTTAACTTTTTCAAAACTACCTAACTAAATCTCTCTCTCTAATTTTCGAAAATATCTTCCCTCTTTTTCAAAAATTTCTTTTTTATTAACTAATTATTTTTATTTTTTTATTTAAAAAAAAATTTCGAAAAAATACTAACCTTTTTCAAAAACTATTTTCAGAAATCACTAACTCTTTTTCAAAAATTGTTTTCGAAAATTCACTTCCCCCTCTCATCTTCTTCTATTTGTTTATTGATATACTAACATCTTTCCTTCAACTCTCCAAAAATCCGAACCCCCTCTCTCTCTGAGTTCAGATTTTCTTCCCTTCTTTTCTACTACTAACACAAGGATCCCTATACTGTGGTATAAAGGATCCATATTATTATTACTATTTTTTCTGTGCCATCTTCCTTGTCATATGAGCAGGAGCAAGGACAAGAACATTCTTGTTAAAGCAGATCCAGAACCTGAAAGGACTCTGAAGAAAAAATTAAGAGAAGCTAAAATACAACAATCCAGAGATAACCTTTCAGAAATTTTCGAACAGGAAAAGGAGATGGCAGCCGAAAATAATAATAATATAAGGAAGATGCTTGGTGACTTCACTGCACCTAATTCCAATTTACATGGAAGAAGCATCTCCATTCCTGCCATTGGAGCAAACAACTTTGAGCTGAAACCTCAGCTAGTTTCTCTGATGCAGCAGAACTGCAAGTTTCATGGACTTCCATCTGAAGATCCTTTTCAGTTCTTAACTGAATTCTTGCAGATATGTGATACTGTTAAGACTAATGGAGTAGATCCTGAAGTCTACAGGCTCATGCTTTTCCCTTTTGCTGTAAGAGACAGAGCTAGATTATGATTGGATTCTCAACCCAAAGACAGCCTGAACTCTTGGGATAAGCTGGTCACGGCTTTCTTAGCCAAGTACTTTCCTCCTCAAAAGCTGAGCAAGCTTAGAGCTGATGTTCAAACCTTCAGACAGAAAGAAGGTGAATCCCTCTATGAAGCTTGGGAAAGATACAAACAGTTGACCAAAAAGTGTCCTTCTGACATGCTTTCAGAATGGACCATCCTGGATATATTCTATGATGGTCTATCTGAGCTATCAAAGATGTCACTGGACACTTCTGCAGGTAGATCCATTCACCTAAAGAAAACGCCTGCAGAAGCTCAAGAACTCATTGACATGGTTGCTAATAACCAGTTCATGTACACTTCTGAAAGGAATCCTGTGAGTAATGGGACGCCTATGAAGAAGGGAGTTCTTGAAGTTGATACTCTGAATGCCATATTGGCTCAGAATAAAATATTGACTCAGCAAGTCAATATGATTTCTCAGAGTCTGAATGGAATGCAAGCTGCATCCAACAGTACTCAAGAGGCATCTTCTGAAGAAGAAGCTTATGATCCTGAGAACCCTGCAATAGCAGAGGTAAATTACTTAGGTGAACCTTATGGAAACACCTATAACTCAACATGGAGAAATCATCCAAATTTCTCATGGAAGGATCAAAAGCCCCAACAAGGCTTTAATAATGGTGGAAGAAACAGGTTTAATAATAATAAACCTTTTCCATCATCAACTCAGCAACAGACAGAGAACTCTGAACAAAATGCTTCTAATTTAGCAAATCTAGTCTCTGATCTATCTAAAGCCACTGTAAGTTTCATGAATGAAACAAGGTCTTCCATTAGAAATCTGGAAGCACAAGTGGGCCAGCTGAGTAAAAGGATCACTGAAATCCCTCCTAGTACTCTCCCAAGCAATACAGAAGAGAATCCAAAAGGAGAGTGCAAGGCCATTGACATAAGCATCATGGCCGAACCTGAGAGGAGAGGAGAGGACGTGAATCCCAAGGAGGAAGACCTCCTGGGACGTCCAGTGGTCAATAAGGAGCTTCCCTCTGAGGAACCAAAGGACTCTGAGGCTCATCTAGAGACCATAGAGATTCCATTGAACCTCCTTATGCCCTTCATGAGCTCTGATGAGTATTCCTCTTCTGAAGAGAATGAGGATGTTACTGAAGAGCAAACTGCCAAGTTTCTTGGTGCAATCATGAAGCTGAATGCCAAACTATTTGGCATTGATACTTGGGAAGTTGAACCTCCCTTGTTCATCAATGAACTAAGTGATCTGGATCAACTGACATTGCCTCAGAAGAGACAGGATCCTGGAAAGTTCATAATACCCTGTACCATAGGCACCATGATCTTTAAGGCTCTGTGTGACCTTGGTTCAGGAATAAACCTCATGCCCCTCTCTGTAATAGAGAAACTGGGAATCTATGGGGTGCAAGCTGCTAAAATCTCATTAGAGATGGCAGACAGCTCTAGAAAACAGGCTTATGGACAAGTAGAGGACGTGTTAGTAAAGGTTGAAGGCCTTTACATCCCTGCTGATTTCATAGTCCTGGATACTGGAAAGGAAGAGGATGAATCCATCATCCTAGGAAGACCTTTCCTGGCCATAGCAAGAGCTGTGATTGATGTTGACAGAGGTGAAATATTCCTTCAATGGAATGAGAACTCCCTTGTGTTTAAAACTCAAGGATCTCCCTCTGCAACCATGGAGAGGAAGCAGAAAAAGCTTCTCTCCAAGCAGAGTTAACCAGAGCCCCCACAGTCAAACTCTAAGTTTGGTGTTGGGAGGCCACAACCAAACTCTAAGTTTGGTGTTGAACTCCCATATCCAAACTCTAAGTTTGGTGTTGGAGAGTCTCAACAAAGCTCTGCACATCTGTGAGGCTCCATGAGAGCTCACTGTCAAGCTATTGACATTAAAGAAGCGCTTGTTGGGAGGCAACCCAATGTTTATTTATTTAACTATATTTTTCTTAGTTATGTGTCTTTATAGGTTCATGATCATGAGGAGTCACAAAATAAATATAAAAATTGAAAACAGAATCAAAAACAGCAGAAGAAAAATCACACCCTGGAGGAGCATCTGTCTGGCGCTGAACGCCCAGAATGGGAGCATCCTGGCGCTGAACGCCCAGAACAAGCATGGTTCTGGCGTTCAACGCCAGAAATGGCAGCAAAGGGGCGTTGAACGCCCAAAATGGGCACCAACCTGGCGATGAACGCCCAGAGTTGTGTGCAAGGGCATTTTACATGCCTAAATTGGTGCAGGGATGTAAATGCCTTGACACCTCAGGATCTGTGGACCCCACAGGATCATCTCAGGATCTGTGAACCCCACAGGATCCCCACCTACCTCATCATCTCTCTTTCCATTCATGATCATCCCTTCTTTTTTTCCATTTACCACTCACATCCATACACCCACTACCTTCAAAAATTCAACATCTCTCTCCCACCCAATCCCACCCATATGGCCGAATACACACTCCCATCCATCTCCTCCATATCTTCTTCTTATTCTTCTATTCTTTCTTCTTTTGCTCGAGGGCGAGCAACATTCTAAGTTTGGTGTGGTAAAAGCATAGCTTTTTTGTTTTTTTTCATAACCATTGATGGCACCTAAGGCCAGAGAAACCTCTAGAAAGAGGAAAGGGAAGACAAAAGCTTCCATCAAGGGTCTATAACTCAGTGGTAGAACATTTGACTGCAAATCAAGAGATCCCTGAGATACCTCAGGGGATACATTTTCTTCCACACAATTATTGGAAGCAACTAAGGGTGGAACATCAAGAGCACTCCATCATCCTTCATGAAATCAGAGAAGATCTAAAAGCAATGAAGGAGGAGCAGCAAAGACAAGGAAGAGACATAGAAGAGCTCAAGGACATCACTAAGGTGGATTCATTCCTTGTTCTTATTTCTTCTGTTTTTCGTTTTCTATGTTATGTGCTCATCTATGTGTGTGTCTTCACTACATGATCATTAGTAGTTAGTAACTTTGTCTTAAAGTTATAAATGTCCTATGAATCCATCACCTCTCTTAAATAAAAAATGTTTTAATTCAAAAGAACAAGAAGTACATGAGTTTCGAATTTATCCTTGAACTTAGTTTAATTATATTGATGTGGTGACAATGCTTCTTGTTTTCTGAATGTATGCTTGAACAGTGCATATATCTTTTGAAGTTGTTGTTTAAGAATGTTAAATATGTTGGCTCTTGAAAGAATGATGACTAGGAGACATGTTATTTGATAATCTGAAAAATCATAAAAATGATTCTTGAAGCAAGAAAAAGCAGCAAAAAAAAAAAAAAACAAAGCTTGCAGAAAAAAAAAGGGGCGAAAAAAAAAATTAAAAAAATAAAAAAAAAGAAAAAGCAAGCAGAAAAAGCCAATAACCCTTAAAACCAAAAGGCAAGGGCAAATAAAAAGGATCCCAAGGCTTTGAGCATCAGTGGATAGGAGGGCCTAAAGGAATAAAATCCTGGTCTAAGCGGCTAAACCAAGCTGTCCCTAACCATGTGCTTGTGGCGTGTAGGTGTCAAGTGAAAACTTGAGACTGAGCGGTTAAAGTCAAGGTCCAAAGCAAAAGAAGAGTGTGCTTAAGAACTCTGGACACCTCTAATTGGGGACTTTAGCAAAGCTGAGTCACAATCTGAAAAGGTTCACCCAATTATGTGTCTGTGGCATTTATGTCTCCGGTGGTAATACTGGAAAACAAAGTGCTTAGGGCCACGGCCAAGACTCATAAAGAAGCTGTGTTCAAGAATCATCATACTGAACTAGGAGAGTCAATAACACTATTCGAAATCTGAAGTTCCTATAGATGCCAATCATTCTAAACTTCAATGGATAAAGTGAGATGCCAAAACTATTCAAGAGGCAAAAAGCTATAAGTCCCGCTCATATGATTGAAACTCTGTTTCATTGATAGTTTGGAATTTATAGTATATTCTCTTCTTTTTATCCTATTTGATTTTCAGTTGCTTGGGGACAAGCAACAATTTAAGTTTGGTGTTGTGATGAGCGGATAATTTATACGCTTTTTGGCATTGTTTTTAGTATGTTTTTAGTAGGATCTAGTTACTTTTAGGGATGTTTTCATTAGTTTTTATGTTAAATTCACATTTCTAGACTTTACTATGAGTTTGTGTGTTTTTCTGTGATTTCAGGTATTTTCTGGCTGAAATTGAAGGACTTGAGCAAAAATCAGATTCAGAGGTTGAAGAAGGACTGCTGATACTGTTGGATTCTGACCTCCCTGCACTCAAAGTGGATTTTCTGGAGCTACAGAAATCGAAATGGCGCGCTTCTAATTGCGTTGGAAAGTAGACATCCAGGGCTTTCCAGAAATATATAATAGTCCATACTTTGGCCAAGAATTGACGACGTAAACTGGCGTTCAACGCCAGCCTTCTGCCCAAATCTGGCGTCCAGCGCCAGAAAAGGATCCAAAACCAGAGTTGAACGCCCAAACTGGCACAGAAACTGGCGTTCAACTCCACAAATGGCCTCTGCACGTGGAACACTTAAGCTCAGCCCAAACACACACCAAGTGGGCCCAGGAAGTGGATTTATGCATCAATTACTCACTCATGTAAACCCTAGTGACTAGTTTATTATAAATAGGACCTCTTACTATTGTATTAAACGTCTTTTTGACCATCTTTGGATCCTGGATTGTATTTTGATCCTGTGATCACGTTTTGGGGGCTGGCCATCTCGGCCATGCCTGAACCTTCACTTATGTATTTTCATACGGTAGAGTTTCTACACTCCATAGATTAAGGTGTGGAGCTCTGCTGTTCCTCAAAGATTAATGCAAAGTACTACTGTTTTCTATTCAATTCTTCTTATTTCGCTTCTAAGATATCCATTCGCACCCAAGAACGTGATGAAGGTGATGATTATGTGTGACGCTCATCACCATCCCCCCTTATGAACGCGTGCCTGACAAACACTTCCGTTCTACATGAAATAAGCTAGAATGAATATCTCTTAGATCTCCTAACAGGAATCTTCGTGGCGTAAGCTAGAATGATGGCGGCATTCATGAGAATCCGGAAGGTCTAAATCTTGTCTGTGGTATTCTGAGTAGGATTCAATGATTGAATGACTGTGACGAGCTTCAAACTCGCGAGTGCTGGGTGTTAGTGACAGACGCAAAAGGAGGGTGAATCCTATTCCAGCATGATCGAGAACCGACAGATGAATAGCCGTGCCATGACAGGGTGCGTGAGCATATTATTCACTGAGAGGAGGGGATGTAGCCACTGACAACGGTGATGCCCTTGCATAAAGCCAGCCATGGAAAGGAGTAAGACTGATTGGATGAAGATAGCAGGAAAGCAGAGGTTCAGGGGAACGAAAGCATCTCCATTCGCTTATCTGAAATTCCTACCAATGAATTACATAAGTATCTCTATCCCTATTCTATTATTTATTATTCGAAAACTCCATGATTATTTTATATCCGCCTGACTGAGATTTACAAGGTGACCATAGCTTGCTTCATACCAACAATCTCCGTGGGATTCGACCCTTACTCACGTAAGGTATTACTTGGACGACCCAGTGCACTTGCTGGTTAGTTGTATCGAAGTTGTGACAATTATGAATTAAGATTAGAGCACCAAGCTTTGGAGCCATTACCAGGATTTGTTCGAGCCTGGAGATCACAATTTCGTGCACCAATGATTCTCAGATAAAGAATTGTAGTGGAGTTCTTCAATCTAAGTTCAAAATCCAAAATAGAAAATAGAAGTTGCAGAAGAAAGAACAAGCGAAAGAAAACTCAGATCTAATCCCAATTCTCCAAATTCAAAAGAAAATTCAAAGAGAGCCAAAAGTAAAAGTAAAACAAAAAATGTGAAGTAAAGGTCCTCCTCAAATCAAAATTGCTTCTATTTATACACTTTCTATTTTTAGTCATTAAGCAATTGGAATGGGCTTTTGATTTGGCCTTGAAGAAGTGGATCTGGATTTGCTTGGTTTAATTGGACCAGGATGTATTTTGTGCTCCCAGTGGAGCGTTCAGTTCACTTTGTGAACTCCACGTTCACTCCTTTAGTGTGCCAATTTGGTGCGCAAGTTGGCTCCCTTAGCGTTCCCTTAGTGAACGCTAAGTTCACTTCTTGAGCGCTCGCCCTTGCTGATTGCTGCACCATTTGGAGCATTATGCTCCTTTGTTTGAGCGCTACCCTTCTTTGGCTTGAAAGTCACGAAAAAGGTGACTTAGTGAGCACCAAGTTCTCTTTTTGAGCGTTACGCTTTTGCTGAGCCTTCCTTGGTGCATGCCTCCCCTTCATGAGCGCTGCTTTAGTGAATGCTAAGTTCACTTATTGAGCGCAACTTAGTGTACGGATGGCCAAAAGCTTGCCTCCAAAGCTGAAAACACGAAAACGTTCACAAAGTGAATGCCATGTTCACTTCCAAAGTGAACGCTATCCCAAAAGTGTTGCTGAGTGTGGCGTTTGATGGCACGGATACCGTCGATAAAGAATTTCACAAGATTTTTTGCGTTGCAAGTATAGTCCTCAACGGACAAATAATCCGCGAATCAAATTTAGAAGGAATTGGTTGTCACAAGTTCAACCCTAATAAAGTAACCGAAGTATTCAAACCTCGGGTCGTCTCACAAGGAATGGGCAAACATGTACATCAACATTGGTTAGAATTCCGGGGTTGCAAGTCATGAGCAAGAAATTAAACTAGGAATCTTAATAAGCAAGTAATCTTGAAATGCAAGAAACTAATTCAAATAACTAAAGCAAAAAGTGGGCAATTCCAAACTAATAAGATAACATCCAATAGAATTCTACTCTAAAACTAAACAAATAACTATAACTGAGGCAAAGCAATTAGGATTTTTGGGTTTTCAAATATGAATGATAAAAGCAACTCTTGGCTAAGCATGGGAATTGAGATTGCCATCCTTGTCTACATACCGAATATTGATCATTATGAGGTACCAACCCATTAAGTCTACTTCTCAAAAGCCTTAAGTACGTATTCCCTACTCCTAGGCTTGAAATACGTTAAATAGGTTTGATCACATCAACCCATAAGTCCCAACCTATCTACTAATTAGATTAGTAGTGGGTTAATGTCAATGGGTATCAAGTTGATCACCAAGGGTTCTCAAATCACCAATTCAATGAGACCCAATGACTCAAGGTCACTCAACTCCCCTAGCTTATGCCAAGAGTAGAGAAAACTACTCCATAATCAAGGGAAACATTTCATCAAACACATGGTAAGCATTACTAAAAGACATATTCAAAGTGCAATTAAATTGAAATTAGCAAGTACCCACTAACAATTATCAACATTCAATCACTCAAACAACATAATTAACCATGAAAATCATCAATGTAACATTAGCAATTCAAGATTCACATGATTCATGAAATGGGTATAAAATGACAATTGACAAGAAAACATAAATTTAATACAAGATCTAAACAAAATTATGCTAAGAAATTCAAATTAAGCAATCAAAACTAGTAATTAACAAGATCCAATTCAGAATTCAACAAAGGAAGATCAATTCAAACTAGATCTAGAGAGGGACAAGGGTTTCTCTCTCTAGAAGAACAAAAACCAAAAACTAGCTAAAAATTGTGTCTTAGTGTGAATGAATGATTTCCCCCTTTCCCCTAGCATCCTTGGGTCTTTTCCATGCAGAACCAGCTTGAATTTGGGCCTCTTGAGCCTCAGAAATTGCCAGGCACGATTTCCTTTAATAAGGTCACGTGCATCTTGTCGCGCGTGCGCGCCATGCGTGCGCGCCGGTGTGGATTTTCCTAATCTGCGTGGATGCGTCCATCTTTGCGCGCCGCTTCCAGCTGTCTTCATCCATGCGTGCGCGCGAGGTGCGCGTGCGCGCCTGTAACGACCCAATTTCTGGTACGTCATGATCATACTAGAAACTGAGCGCTACCAACTTGTCTACCTAATTATTATCTATTATTTATTATATGAGCCTGATTCGTTGTTAAAAGCATAGTTATTTTACGAGGTACTTTTTTTTTAAAAAAATGTTTGGATTAACAAACAGTATCATTCATAATCAATTCACAACTGATAATATATAAAACAATTATAAACAACCACACATAAATACATCACAAGCAGTTGACAATATTCGGTGATCCAGCCTTTATTAGAGTATAGACTTTTAGTTAGAACAGCCCTAGACATAGCTAGATAATAACTATATACATATATACATACAACATCCCAGGTCCTGACCTGTTCAAGAAGTCCCTAAGCTGGCACCCAAGCTAGCCTAGACTCTATACTCACCTAGTCCCTCTAAACTACTAAGGCGAGGGAAAGTACGTTCTAGGTCTTCAAAACTCAAGTCAGGTGGAACGTCATCAAAAGATAGAACATCATCTACTACTCCTTTGCACGATCAGACATTGCCATATAACGTCTCTCTGGTACCTCATCAAGTAGCCACACAACAGGAGTCTCGTACACAGGATTTAAGTTAAAGTTCAAGAACAAACGGGGTGTAGACATTGGCTAGTCTCACAGTATATACATATAAACAGGGAACGATATTCACCCTAGACTCAGAAGACTATCTAGAGCAGAATCCTCTTTGCAGAACCATCATCAACGAGCTACTGTAAGGTACTCTTACTTCCATCTGAAGGGGGAAGGGAGAGAGAAGGGGTAAGAACTGGGGAGTTCTTAGTAGGTCGGGGTTATTAGTTAAGTTCATTAATTCCGTGTTGTTTAGCAGATAAATAGCAGAATACTGAGAAGCAGTAAACAGAAGAAACAGATAAATAGAGAAAATAGAAAGCAAAACACAAACAAAAGAATACAAGAAAACAAAACACAGACACAGAGAATAGAATGAAAACAAAGAAAGCATACATTCAAACAAAAATCATAACAGAGGAAATGCGCAATATATAATAGTCCATACTTTGCCCGGGTTTTGATGACCCAAACTGGCGTTCAAACGACAACTTCCTGCCCTATTCAGAAGTTGCCTTAACGCAACAAATGACCTTTCAACAGGCCCTCTGCTTGTTCTTTATTCTCTTTATCATATTACTCTTTTCACTTTGTCTTTTTACTCTACTCTGATTACTCTGTTCTCTGTATCTCTTTACTTTTTTCTGATTACTCTTTCCTCTGTATCTATATTACTCCTTTTTCTCTTTATCTCTTTACTTTACTCTGGTTGCCCTGTTCTTTGTGTTTCTCTACTCTGCTCTGATTTCTCTGTTTAACGTATGTATTTAAAGCTTATGTAAATTTCGGTATGAATAGTTAGTCTGTCCCAAGTATAGGTTCATTAAGTCTATACTGAAACAGTTTAACTTTTCATATAATACCCAACCCTAGTCGCAACTCAAGGACTAACTATGTTGCCCTAGTTCGTTCACTAATTTCTGTCTGTTTTTCTGTCATTAAAACCTTACAGACTTTTTCTTCGACTTTTATCTTTTCTTCAACTTTTTATCTTTCTTTTATCTTTGCCTCACTAATATGTTATTACCACTCCCTAAGTGTTTTATGAAGGTAACTATGAGATTCTGAGTTTAAAGTTGTCTTTCTAAAGATTTTACAGAAAACTGCCTTTTTCGCATTATTTTATTATTTTTATTAAAATATTATTTTTAATTAAATATTATTATTTAATATTTTATTATTTTTTTATTATTTTTTCGAAAATTAACTTACTTTTACTTTTAACCTTTAAAATTCACTTTTTACCACCCGTAACTTTTAATATTTCTACTTTTACCACCCTAACTTTCAGAAATTACCAAATAACTCCCCAAACACCAAATTAATTACTTCCTTGCCCTTTTATGAATCAAAAAGGTGTTCTTCATTGTTCTTCATCACACTCAAAGTGTTCTTCATGTTCTTCATAAATTTTTCAGATTCCTTCTCTGTTTTTACCCGTTTTTCAGTCTTTTCAGCAACCGATTTTTACTATAATTCATAATAAATTAGAAGCCACTTAAATCCCATCTTTTCTACATGATTTCAACACAAATTGAACCTCAATTTAAGCTTAGGGTTTCGTTTTTCCAGCTGCCCAAGAACATGAACTTTAAAGCTTGAATTTCATCAAATTTCATCAAAATTTCACCAAATTTTCACCAAGAATCAATCATATATGCAACCAATTTTTAGCACTGCCAATTTATACAACATTCACACAACTCAAACACAAATAATCAAGATTAATTTCGTGACACCCTACCTGGTTTTGCTGCTCCTAATTTAATTAAACTTTTAGGTGGTCCTTAAGCACTTTTTCCTCCTAAAACACATCAAGAAAACACATATTTAACCATGTTTCCTTGAAATCGAATCAAAAGAGAGATGGTGCAGCCAACTCACCTTGATTCCAGCCTTGATAAGTCATATGATCATGTAGAGAAAGAAGAGAGGATCATTTTGGTCGGATTGGAATTTTGATTTGAGTTTTAGTTTAGCAGAAATCAAGCTTTGAAGATTTGGAACTAAGAACTTTTCTCTCTTTTTCTCTCTACCTATTTTCGGCCACAAAGTGAAAATGAGCCAGCCTTGAGGGTTTTGGGGGTGTAGGGTGAGTTGTGATTGGTTGGCTTGGAGGTGATTAAAATAATATTAAAATATCTCAGGTGTATAACTACTAAAACTAGATATATATCAGAACACTCGTAAAAACATCTCTAAAAATTATTTTCTGAGCTACTAGCATAAAAGACACTAGTAACATATTTAATATGAGAATAAAACTTGTATAATGATGCCTTAGCATTGCTAAAGTCATCAGAGAGTGCCGGTGCTATGCTGCACTAGTAAACTGTGAACCCGGTTAAACTGATTTCCTGTTTTTAACTAAAACAGACCAGGTAACCTTATAATATTATTCAAGAAGCTTCTAATACTAATATAATGATAATATTATACTATTATCTCTCTCCTCTCATGAATCGAGTCCAGTTCATCAAACAGAGACTATTTACGAAAATCAGAATCAAAACTGCCAACCGATACTGTTCAAAAACTAGGTTCTTCGCGATTGCATTATCGAGCTTGCCTCAGAAGAGGTTCTAGCTTAAAGATGACATAATGACAATGAGGATTGAGATACTTGATGATATAGAAGAGGTGTTCCCTTTACTGATCTTCCGGAGAAATCCGTGCCTTCGGAAAAGATCTCGCATACTCGAAAATTAGGGTTGTTACATTCTACCCCCCTAAAAGAAAATTTTGCCCTCAAAATTTCTGCCAGGTGCAGAATCCATCTTCAAACAATCTATTTTCTTCAAGCCATCCTGACGAAGAGATAGGTCCGTTCCTTACAGCATCCAAATCTCACACAGCCAAAGCCATGGAGATCATAACAGCTATGAAGATAGCTGTAGCTCACATCGATTCGTCGTTCGGAGCTCGATTAAATCATGCCTATTCATAGTCATTGAGGTCTTATCCGCACCAAACAATCAATATTAAGGTGATCAGTCTTAATATCTCAAAATGAGCACTCATAGACATTCATGCCTAATGTATCTTAAAGATACCCTAACGGCATGAGACACACAAGCAGAGTATGCAATGAAGCATAGTCAGTCCACTGCCCAGGCTCTACTGGGAATGAACTGCTCTGATACCAAATTGTAACGACCCAATTTCTGGTACGTCATGATCATACTAGAAACTGAGTGCTACCAACTTGTCTACCTAATTATTATCTATTATTTATTATATGAGCCTAATTCGTTGTTAAAAGCATAGTTATTTTACGAGGTACTTTTTTTTTAAAAAAACGTTTGGATTAACAAACAGTATCATTCATAATCAATTCACAATTAATAATATATAAAAAATTATAAACAACCACACATAAATACATCACAAGCAGTTGACAATATTCGGTGATCCACCTTTATTACAGTATAGACTTTTAGTTAAAACACCCCTAGACATAGCTGGACAATAACTATATACATATATACATACAACATCCCAGGTCCTGACCTGTTCAAGAAGTCCCTAAGCTAGCACCCAAGCTAGCCTAGACTCTATACTCACCTAGTCCCTCTAAACTACTAAAGGAGGGAAAGTACGTTCTAGGTCTTCAAAACTCAAGTCAGGTGGAACGTCATCAAAAGATAGAACATCATCTACTACTCCTTTGTACGATCAGACATTGCCATATAACGTCTCTCTGGTACCTCATCAAGTAGCCACACAACAGGAGTCTCGTACACAGGATTTAAGTTAAAGTTCAAGAACAAACGGGGTGTAGACATTGGCTAGTCTCACAGTATATACATATAAACAGGGAACGATATTCACCCTAGACTCAGAAGACTATCTAGAGCAGAATCCTCTTTGCAGAACCATCATCAACGAGCTACTGTAAGGTACTCTTACTTCCATCTGAAGGGGGAAGGGAGAGAGAAGGGGTAAGAACTGGGGAGTTCTTAGTAGGGTCGGGGTTATTAGTTAAGTTCATTAATTCCGTGTTGTTTAGCAGATAAATAGCAGAATACCGAGAAGCAATAGACAGAAGAAATAGATAAATAGAAAAAATAGAAAGCAAAACACAAACAAAAGAATACAAGAAAAAAAAACACAGACACAGAGAATAGAATGAAAATAAAGAAAGCATACATTCAAACCAAAATCATAACAGAGGAAATGCGCAATATATAATAGTCCATACTTTGCCCGGGTTTTGATGACCCAAACAGGCGTTCAAACGACAACTTCCTGCCCTATTCAGAAGTTAAACGCCGCAAACAGGCTGCAACCTGGCGTTTAACTCCAAGAGAAGCCTCTACACGTGTAAAGCTCAATACTCAGCCTAAGCACACACCAAGTGGGACCCAGAAGTAGATTTCTGCACTATCTGTACTTAGTTACTTATTTTCTGTAACCCTAGCTACTAGTTTAGTACAAAAACAACTTTTAGAGACTTACTATGTACCTCATGACATTTTACACGTTTCATATTGTATTTCTGACGGCATGAGTCTCTAAACCCCATGGTTGGGGGTGAGGAGCTCTGTTGTGTTTCGATGAATTAATGCAATTACTACAGTTTTACATTCAATCACGCTTGTCTCTATTCTAAGATATTCACTCGCACTTCACCCTGATGAATGTGATGATCTGTGACACTCATCACTATTCTCAACCTATGAACGCGTGCCTGACAACCACTTCCATTCTACCTTAAATTGAGTGTATATCTCTTAGCCTCTTGGTTCATGATCAGAGTCTTCGTGGTATAGGCTAGGACTATTGGCGGCCATTCCGGAGATCCAGAAAGTCTAAACCTTGTCTTTGGTATTCCGAGTAGGATCTGGGATGGGATAACTGTGACGAGCTTCAAACTCACGAGTGCTGGGCGTAGTGACAGACGCAAAGGATCAATGGATCCTATTCTAACATGAGTGAGAACCGACAGATGATTAGCCGTGCGGTGACAGTGCACTTGGACCATTTTCACTGAGAGGACAGATGGTAGCCATTGACAACGGTGATCCACCAACATACAACTTGCCATGGAAGGAGCCTTGCGTGTGTGAAGAAGAAGACAGTAGGAAAGTAGAGATTCGGAAGACAGAGCATCTCCAAATCCTCAATCCGTTCTCCATTACTGCATAACAAGTATTATTTAATTTTTGCTATTTACTCTTCATAAACCCAATCATTTTTATTACTAATTTCCTGACTAAGAATTACAAAGTAACCATAGCTTGCTTCAAGCCAACAATCTCCTTGGGATCGACCCTTACTCACGTAAGGTATTACTTGGACGACCCAGTGCACTTGCTGGTTAGTGGTACGAATTGTGAAAAGTGTGATTTACAATTCGTGCACCAAGTTTTTGGCGCTGTTGCCAGGGATTGTTCGAGTTTGGACAACTGACGGTTTATTTTGTTGCTTAGATTAGGAAAAAATTTATCTTTTTTGTTTAGAGTCACTAAAATTGCATCTTCTATTATTGTTTTTGGTTGAAACTTTTTTTTAGAATCCTTATTTTCTTTTCAATTTTTTTCGAAAATTTTTAAACTAATAATTGAGTTTTTCTATTTGAGTTTAGTTTCATATTTTAAGTTTGGTGTCAATTGTATGATTTTATTATTCTTTCAATTTTTTTTGAATTATTAGTGCTCAGAATATAAAAATTTTTAAGTTTGGTGTCCTTTGTGTTTCTGTTTTCTTAAAAATTTTTCAAAAGTTGTTCTTAGCGTTCATCGTGATATTAAAGTTTTTCCTGTTTGTTTCCTTTATTTTGATCTAAAAATTTAAGTTTGGTGTCATTTTTACTGTTTTTCTCTTTCTTCATTAAATTCAAAAATATCTTTTTCTCTTTATTTTAATCAATTTTCAAATTTTCCTTTAAAAATTCAGATTTTTGTTTTTAAAACTTTCTATTCTATCTTATCTTAGTTTTGAAATTTCAAAATTCAAAATATTTTTCAAAAATCATATCCAAAGTTTTTCAAATCTTATTAATTAAGTAATTATTTTAGTTTTCAAATTTATTTTTCTCTTAGTTTTCGAAATTTACATTTTAATTTCTAATTATTTTATTTTATCTTATTATTTTTATTTAATTTTAATTATTCGGTTTGTTTTTAATTAAATAAGATAAAAATAAAAATATATTTTAATTTGCAATTCACATCAATTCCATTTTCTCCATCATGGACAAAGTGGAAATGAACAGTCCAGAAGGACTCTGGGGTCATATGCTAACCCCATGACTGCTGCATATGGGAGTAGCATCTGTATACCTCCCATCAAAGCAAGCAGTTTTGAGCTAAATCCTCAGCTCATTGTCATGGTCCAGCAAAATTGTCAGTATTCCGGTCTTCCACAGGAAGAACCTACTGAGTTTCTAGCACAGTTCTTGCAAATTGTTGACACAGTGCGTGACAAGGAGGTAGATCAGGATGTATACAGGCTGTTACTGTTTTCATTTGCTGTAAAAGATCAAGCTAAAAGGTGGTTAAATAACCAACCCACAGCAAGCATAAGAACAAGAAAACAGTTATCAGACAAATTCCTGAATCAATATTTCCCTCCAAAGAGCATGACACAGCAAAGGCTGGACATCCAAGGCTTTAAACAAGAGGATGATGAATCCCTTTATAATGCCTGGGAGAGGTACAAAAGGATGCTAAGGAAATGCCCCTCTGAAATGTTTTCAGAGTGGGTGTAATTAGACATTGATGCCAGGGCATTTTGGCCACTTTTACTGACCTTTTCTTTATGGTTTTAAGGTAGTTTCATGCATTTTCTTAGGAAATAAGCAAGTTTTGGGTAAATAATCACTTACATCTTGATTCAAGAAAACATTGTGAATTTTACATGATTTCATGAGAATTATGCATGAATTAAAGGACAAATTGAATGATGCATGTCTCATAACTTGGATCAGAGCTTTGATGTACTTTATTGCTTGATTTCAGGATAAAGGAAGCAAGGAAGAACCACGTTAGCAGCCACGTTAGTCTAGCTAACGTGACCACTAACGTGGAATGAAGGCTAGCTTGCAACGTTAATGAGAAAAGTGATTGCCAATAACGCCTTTGTGAGCCATCATAGCCCACGTTAACTATTTTAACGTGGAAGAGAAGTAGAACTCCAACGTTAGTGGTAAAAGTAAGTGCCACTAACGTTCCAAAAGGGGCAACTGGCCACGTTAAGAGCCACGTTAACTTAGTTAACGTGAGCTCTAACGTGGAAGAAGAAGATGATGCCAACGTTAGTGACACCCACCTTTGTCACTAACGTTGGACTAAGCCCATATTGGCTACGTTAAAAGCCACGTTAACCTAGTTAACGTGGACTCTAACGTGGAGGGAGCAAGAATCACCAACGTTAGTGACACTCACCTTTGTCACTAACGTTGGATTGAGCCACTATGAGCCACGTTAATTACATTAACATGGAAGCTAACGTGGAGAAGAGAGATGATGAGCCAACGTTAGTGACACTCACCTTTGTTACTAACGTTGGAGATGGCTATCAATACCACGTTAGAAGTCACGTTAACTTAGTTAACGTGAACTCTAACGTGGGAAGTAGGGGCGTTCTGAAGCGTTAGTGACAAAGGTAAGTGTCACTAACGCTCTCGAAGATTTGGCAAGGCTACGTTAAAGGCCACGTTAACTATTCTAACGTGAACTCTAACGTAGGGAGAAAGTGGTACTCTCAATGTTATTGAAAAAGGTAAACCCCAGTAACGTTTGCGAAGGGCCAAGGGTCAACGTTAGTGGTCACGTTAGTGCCACTAACATTGAAGTTAACGTGGACCACTTTGGGTTAGGAACGTTAGTGAAAAAGGTGATTGTCACTAACGTTCTCAACCCCACATTTTCACTTAACGTTAACACCACTAACGCCCTAAGCTAAAGTCCCTGCCTGCTTCACACTTTCTCTGCAAGTAAAGCTGAGCCCACTAAAGAAGATAACTGCTTCAACTCAAGATCCAAAGGCCCACATCCAAGACTTGAAGAATCAACTAGAAGATCAGAAGAGTAGTATATATAGGAGTAGCTTTGAACTATAAAAAGGGGGAGCTTTTGGGCATTAAGGGAATTACACTCTCTGTATTTTACTTTCTCTGCACTTCTAGTTTAACTTTCAGAATGTACTCTCCATCTTTGCTTTCCATTCCCAGAGCTATGAAGCTCTGTTGTAATTTGATGGATCAATAATAGTTTTCATTATTCTTCTTCTTTCTTTTCTCTTGATTTTACTAGAAAGCTTTCAATCTTCATCCAATTGAGTAGTTATCTTGGAAAAGAAGCTATTCATACTTGGATCTCTTCTGAACCTTGGAAAAGGAATGAAGAGATCATGCTAGAAATGCTTTCTCATGTTGGACCAAATTGGGGTTTGGGCGGATATGGTGACATATAATTCTCTCAATACTTTGATTTGGAAATGCATGTGGTATAATCAGTGACCACACTTCATCTCTTCTCATGAGCAATTAGACCAAGGAATTGGCTATTGATCTGATTTGAGAGATTGAATTACCAAGGAATTGGAATTCAATCACTTAAGATTGCCAAGGAGATCAATGAATGCATTGATTGAGGAAGAGATGAAAATGAACTTGATCCGGAGAATGCAACATCTCCTAAGCCCAATGAATTCCCCATTTCTGATCTTACCCATTCTCTTTACTTTATGCCATTTACTTTCATGCTAAACTTCCCTTCCCCATTTAAGATTCTGCAATTTACTTCCCGTCATTTATTTTCTAATATTTACTTTCCCGCCATTTAATTTCCTGCAATTCTCAACTCACTTTCTGCTGAGCTCAACTAGAACATTCTTCCAATTAAAGTTGCTTGACCAAGCAATCCCTGTGGGATTCGACCTCACTCTACTGTGAGTTTTTACTTGACGACAATTCGGTATACTTGCCGAAGGAAATTTGTTGAGAGACAAGTTTTCCTGCATCAAGTTTATGGCGCCGTTGCCGGGGATTGATTTTTGGTGCACGAATTGTGAATCACACTTTTCACAACGCGTACTACTAACCAGCAAGTGCACTGGGTCGTCCAAGTAATACCTCACGTGAGTAAGGGTCGAATCCCACGGAGATTGTTGGTTTGAAGCAATCTATGGTTATCTTGTAAATCTTAGTCAGGAAGTCAATTATGTTTATCAGTTGAATTGCGAATAACCAAGAGAGCATAAATTAAAGGTTACTTGTTGTGCAGTAATGGAGAATATGTTGGAGTTTTGGAGATGCTTTATCTTCTGAATCTCTGCTTTCCTCTGTCTTCTGATTCACGCACACACGTCCTCCTATGGCAAGCTATGTGTTGGTGGATCACCGTTGTCAATGGCTACCTTCCATCCTTCCAGTGAAAACTACGCTCACGCGCTCTGTCACAGCACGGCTAATCACCGGTTGGTTCTCGATCCGGTTGGAATAGGATTTACTATCCTTTTACGTCTGTCACTAACGCCCAGCCTTCAGGAGTTTGAAGCTCGTCACAGTCATTCAATTCTTGAATCCTACTCGGAATACCACAGACAAGGTTTAGACTTTCCGGATTCTCATGAATGCCGCCATCAGTTCTAGCTTATACCACGGAGATTCTGATTAAGGAATCTAAGAGATACTCATTCAATCGTATATAGAACGGAGGTGGTTGTCGGGCACACGTTCATGATTTGAGGAAGGTGATGAGTGTCACAGATCATCACCTCCATCACAGTTAAGCGCGAATGAACATCTTAGATAGGAACAAGCGTGTTTGAATGGAAAACAGAAATACTTGCATTAATTCATCGAGACACAGTAGAGCTCCTCACCCCCAACAATGGGGTTTAGAGACTCATGCCATCAGAGAATACAAAGTTTTGATCTAAAATGTCATGAGATACAAAATTAAGTCTCTAAAAGTTGTTTAAATACTAAACTAGTAGCCTAGGGTTACAAAATATGAGTGGACTATGATGGATGATGCAGAGATCCACTTCTGGGGCCCACTTGGTGTGTGCTGGGGCTGAGATTTAAGTGAGTCACGTGCAGAGGCCATTTGTGGAGTTGAACGCCAGTTTTTGTGCCAGTTTGGGCGTTCAACTCCAGCTTTTGATCCTTTTCTGGCGCTGGACGCCAGAATTGGGCAGAGAACTGGCGTTGAACGCCAGTTTACGTTGTCTATCCTTGTGCAATGTATGGAGTATTATATATTGCTGGAAAGCCCTGGATGTCTACTTTCCAACGCAATTGGAAGCATGCCATTTCGAGTTTTGTAGCTCCAGAAAATCCACTTTGAGTGCAGGGAGGTCAGAATCCAACAGCATCAGCAGTCCTTTTTCAGCCTGAGTTAGATTTTTGCTCAACTCCTTCAATTTCAGCCAGAAAAATACCTGAAATTATAGAAAAACACACAACTCATAGTAAAGTCCAGAAATATGAATTTTTCCTAAAAAATAATGGAAATAGACTAAAAACTAACTAAAACATACTCAAAACTATATGAAATTAACCCCAAAAAGCGTATAAAATATCCGCTCATCACAACACCAAACTTAAACTGTTGCTTGTCCTCGAGCAACTAGACAAATAAAATAGAGGACTAATAGGTTGAGAAGCAATAATATCTCAGAGTTTTTGATTGAAGCTCAGATTCTAATTAGATGAGCGGGACTAGTAGCTTTTTGCTTCTGAACAGTTTTGGCATCTCACTTTATCCATTGGAGCTCAGAGTGATTGGCATCTATAGGAAGTTAGAATTCAGATAGTGTTATTGATTCTCCTATTTCAGTGTGATGATTCTTGAACACAGCTATTTTATGAGTCTTGGCCGTGGCCCTAAGCACTTTGTTTTCCAGTATTACCACCGGATACATAAATGCCACAGACACATAATTGGGTGAACCTTTTAGATTGTGACTCAGCTTTGCTAAAGTCCCCAATTAGAGGTGTCCAGAGTTCTTAAGCACACTCTTCTTTTTGCTTTGGACCTTGACTTTAACCGCTCAGTCTCAAGCTTTCACTTGACACCTTCACGCCACAAGCACATGGTTAGGGACAGCTTGGTTTAGCCGCTTAGACCAGGATTTTATTCCTTTAGGCCCTCCTATCCACTGATGCTCAAAGCCTTGGGATCCTTTTTATTTGCCCTTGCCTTTTGGTTTTAAGGGTTATTGGCTGTTTGCTCTTGCCTCTTGGTTTTAAGAGCTTTTGGCTTTTTCTGCTTGCTTTTTCTTTTTCTTTCTATTATTTTTTTTTTCTGCAAGCTTTGTTCTTTGCTGCTTTTTCTTGCTTCAAGAATCATTTTTTTGATTTTTCAGATTATCAATAACATGTCTCATGTTCATCATTCTTTCAAGAGCCAACATATTTAACAGTCTTAAACAACAAATTCAAAAGACATATGCACTGTTCAAGCATTCATTCAGAAGACAGAAAGCATTGCCACCACATGTTACTAATTAGAATTTTTCTTATTAAAAACTCGAAATTTTATTACCTCTTATTCAAAAGATCTACTATTTTATTCATGTTTGTTGATGATGAGAAAAATAGACTATAACTTAATTGGGGATAAAATCAAACTAGACACTAATTACTACTAATGATCATGTAATGAAGACACAAACATAGATAAGCACTTAGCATAGAGAAAACGAAAAACAGAGAAAGTAAGAACAAGGAACGAGTCCACCTTAGTGATGATGGCATTTCCTTCTTGAAGCACCAATGATGTTCTTGAGCTCTTTTATGTCTCTTCCTTGCCTTTGTGGCTTGATTCCTAGTGATTTTTGGTATTTCTATCCTCAGTTGCTTCCAATAATAATGTGGAGGGAAGTGCATCCCCTGAGGTATCTCTTGATTTGCAGTCACATGTTCTACCATTGAGCTATAGATCCTTCACATAATTGTTTTACCACACCAAACTTAGAATGTTGCTCGCCCTCGAGCAAAAGAAGAGGGAATAGATGAAGAAGAAGATGTGGAAAGAAAAAAACTAGGATTATGAGGAGGGAAGGTGGGGATCCTGTGGGGTCCACAGATCTTGAAATGATCCTGTGAGGTCCACAGATCTTGAGGTGTCAAGGCATTTACATCCCTGCACCAATTTGGGCATGCAAAATGCCCTTGCACACAACTCTGGGCGTTCAGCGCCAGGTTGGTGCCCATTTTGGGCGTTCAATGCCCATTTACTAGCCATTTCTGGCGTTGAACGCCAGAACCATGCTTGTTCTGGGCGTTCAGCGCCAGGATGTTGCCCATTTTGGGCGTTCAGCGCCAGAACCATGCTCTGTTCTGGCGTTGAACGCCAGACAGGTGCTTCCTCCAGGGTGTGATTTTTCTTCTGCTGTTTTTGATTCCGTTTTCAATTTTTAATATTTGTTTTGTGACTCCACATGATCATGAACCTAATAAAACATGAAAAACCATGAAAGTAAATAAAAATTGGGTTGCCTCCCAACAAGCGCTTCTTTAATGTCCTTAGCTGGACCTTGCTGAGCTTTTAATCTAACTTCAGCCTTGAGCATTCTTGCTCAATGTTGCCTTCAAGATAATGCTTGATTCTCTGTCCATTGACAATGAACTTCTTATCAGAATCAATATCTTGAAGCTCCACATAACCATATGGTGATACACTTGTAATCACGTATGGTCCCCTCCACCGGGATTTCAGTTTTCCGGGGAATAGCCTGAGTCTAGAGTTAAACAACAGAACCTTCTGTCCTGGTTCAAAGATTTTAGATGACAGCTTTCTGTCATGCCACTTTTTTGATTTTTCTTTATATAGCTTGGTATTTTCGAAAGCTGTGAATCTGAACTCCTCTAGCTCATTTAGCTGGAGCAATCTTTTTTCTCCTGCTAATTTGGCATCAAAGTTTAGGAATCTGGTTGCCCAGTAGGCCTTATGTTCCAGTTCCACGGGCAGGTGACATGCCTTACCATACACCAGTTGGTATGGAGAGGTCCCTATAGGGGTCTTGAATGCTGTTCTGTAAGCCCACAGAGCATCATCCAAGCTTCGTGCCCAATCCTTTCTACGGGTATTTACTGTCCGTTCCAGGATTCTCTTTAATTCTCTGTTAGAGACTTCAGCTTGCCCATTGGTTTGTGGATGATATGGAGTGGCCACCTTGTGGCGAATTCCATACCGAACCATGGCAGAGTAAAGCTGTTTATTGCAGAAGTGAGTGCCCCCATCACTGATTAACACTCTAGGGACACCAAACCTGCTAAAGATATGTTTCTGGAGGAACTTCAGCACTGTTTTAGTATCATTGGTGGGTGTGGCAATAGCCTCAACCCATTTTGATACATAGTCAACTGCCACCAGAATATAAGTGTTTGAATATGATGGTGGGAAAGGTCCCATGAAGTCAATTCCCCATACGTCAAACAACTCAATTTCCAAGATTCCTTGTTGAGGCATGGCGTAACCATGAGGCAGATTACCAGCTCTTTGGCAACTGTCACAATTACGTACAAACTCTCGGGAATCTTTATAGAGTGTGGGCCAATAGAAGCCACATTGGAGGACCTTGGTGGCTGTTCGCTCACCTCCGAAATGGCCTCCATATTGAGATCCGTGGCAATGCCACAGGATCCTCTGTGCTTCTTCTCTAGGCACACACCTACGGATAATTCCGTCTGCACATCTCTTAAAGAGATAAGGTTCATCCCACAAGTAGTACTTTGCATCAGTAATTAATTTCTTTTGTATCCTGTTGTACTTCTTGGGTATGAACCTTGCAGCTTTATAGTTTGCAATATCGGCAAACCATGGTGCTTCCCGAATGGCGAATAAATGCTCATCAGGAAACGTCTCAGAGATCTCAAGAGAAGGGAGGGACGTCCCTTCCACTGGCTCCATCCGGGACAGATGATCAGCCACTTGGTTCTCTGTCCCTTTTTTGTCTCTTATTTCTATATCAAACTCTTGCAGAAGCAATACCCATCTGATGAGCCTGGGTTTTGAATCCTGCTTTGTGAGTAGATATTTAAGAGCAGCATGGTCAGTATACACAATCACTTTTGATCCTACTAAGTATGATCTGAACTTGTCAATGGCGTAAACCACTGCAAGTAGTTCTTTTTCTGTGGTTGTGTAATTTTTCTGGGCATCATTTAGAACGCGACTGGCATAATAAATGACATGCAGAAGCTTGTCATGCCTCTGTCCCAATACTGCACCAATGGCATGATCACTGGCATCACACATTAGCTCAAATGGTAATGTCCAGTCTGGTGCAGAAATGACTGGTGCTGTGACCAGCTTAGCTTTCAGCGTTTCAAACGCCTGCAGGCACTCTGTGTCAAACACAAATGGCGTGTCAGCAGCTAGCAGATTGCTTAGAGGTTTTACGATTTTTGAAAAATCCTTTATAAACCTCCTATAGAATCCTGCATGCCCCAGAAAGCTTCTGATTGCCTTAACATTGGCAGGTGGTGGTAATTTTTCAATTACCTCTATTTTTGCTTGATCCACCTCTATTCCCTTGTTTGAGATTTTATGCCCAAGAACAATTCCTTCAGTCACCATGAAGTGACACTTTTCCCACTTTAAAACTAGGTTGGTTTCTTGGCATCTTTTCAAAACAAGTTTCAGGTGATCAAGACAGGAGCTGAATGAGTCTCCATATACTGAGAAGTCATCCATGAAGACTTCCAGAAATTTTTCCACCATGTCAGAGAAAATAGAGAGCATGCATCTCTGGAAGGTTGCAGACGCATTACATAGCCCAAATGGCATCCTTCTATAGGCAAACACTCCGGATGGACACGTGAATGCTGTTTTCTCTTGATCCTGGGGATCTACTGCAATCTGGTTATAGCCTGAGTAGCCATCCAAAAAGCAGTAATAATCATGACCTGCTAATCTTTCTAGCATCTAGTCTATGAATGGTAAAGGAGAATGATCCTTTCTGGTGGCTGTATTGAGCCTTCTGTAGTCAATACACATGCGCCACCCTGTAACTGTTCTTGTAGGAACCAGTTCATTTTTTTCATTATGAATCACTGTCATGCCTCCCTTTTTTGGGACGACTTGAACAGGGCTCACCCAGGGGCTATCAGAAATAGGATAAATAATCCCAGCCTCCAGTAATTTGGTGACCTCTTTCTGCACCACTTCCTTCATGGCTGGATTTAACCGCCTCTGTGGTTGAACCACTGGTTTGGCATTATCCTCCAATAGGATTTTGTGCATGCATCTAGCTGGGCTTATGCCCTTAAGGTCTCCTATGGACCACCCAAGAGCTGTCTTGTGTGTCCTTAGCACTTGAATAAGTGCTTCCTCTTCCTGTGAATTTAAAGCAGAGCTTATGATCACTGGAAAGGTGTCACCTTCTCCCAGAAATGCATATTTCAAGGATGGTGGTAGTGGCTTGAGCTCGGGTTTAGGAGGTTTTTCCTCTTTTAGAAGAAAGTTCAGAGGCTCTTTTATGTTCTCTGAATCCTCCAAATCAGGCTGAACATCTTTAAAGATGTCTTCCAACTCTGATTCGAGACTCTCAGCCATGTTGATCTCTTCTACCAAAGAGTCAATGAGATCAACTTTCATGCAGTCTGTTGATGTGTCTGGATGCTGCATGGCTTTGACAGCGTTCAACTTAAACTCATCATCATTGACTCTCAGGGTTATTTCCCCCTGTTGAACGTCAATGAGGGATCGTCCAGTTGCTAGGAAGGGTCTTCCTAGAATGAGAGTAGCACTCTTGTGCTCCTCCATTTCCAGCACAACAAAGTCAGTGGGAAAGGCGAATGGCCCAACTCTGACAATCATGTCTTCAATCACGCCCGATGGGTATTTAGTGGAACCATCAGCAAGTTGGAGACATATCCGGGTTGGTTTAACTTCTTCAGTAAAGCCAAGCTTCCTGATAGTGGATGCAGGTATTAGGTTGATGCTTGCCCCAAGATCGCATAAAGCTGTCTTGGTGCAATCACCTTCTAATATGCATGGTATCAGAAAACTCCCAGGGTCTTTAAGCTTTTCAGGAAAGCTTTTCAGGATGACTGCACTGCATTCTTCAGTGAGGAGAACTCTTTCTGTTTCTCTCCACTCCTTTTTATGACTCAAGATCTCTTTCATGAACTTGGCATAAGAAGGTATTTGCTCAAGTGCCTCTGCAAATGGAATCTTTATTTCAAGAGTCCTTAGATAATCTGCAAAGCGAGCAAATTGCTTATCCTGCTCTTCTTTCCGGAGTTTTTGAGGATAAGGTATCTTGGCTTTATATTCCTCAACCTTAGTGGTTAAAGAAGCCTTTTTAGAGGGGTTGTTATCAGCACTTGTGTGTGTCTGATCCCTCACTGGCAATTGAGTGCCAGAGTCAGAAGCTGGAGTGACGTTAGACGCCAGCTCACTGTCTGTTCCTGGCGCCTGAACGCCAGAAATGTGCCCATTTTGGGCGTTCAACGCTGGATTCTTCCCCATTTGGGCGTTCAACACCAGATTCTTGCCCATTTCTGGCGTTGAACGCCAATTCTGCCTTGTTTCGGGCGTTGAACGCCAGTTTTGGGCATGGTCTGGGCGTTCAGCGCCAGCCTTCCACCCATTTTCTGGCGTTTTAGCGCCAGAATTATTTTTCCCTGGGCTCTTACTGTCCTCAGGTGAATCTTTGGTGGGTTGCTCATTTCTTGAATTTTTGATGCCTTGAGGTGGGGTATTTAATGTTTTCCCACTCCTTAATTGAACTGCTTGGCATTCTTCTGCTATTTGCCTTGATAGCTGCTGCTTTGTTTGCTTAAACTGTTCGTCCATATGTATATTAGCTATCCTTGTCTCCTGTAGCCTGTCCTTGAATTCAGCTAGCTGCTTTGTTAGAAAATCCAATTGCTGATTGAATTCAGCAGCTTGTTTTACAGTACTGAATTCAGCAGTTACTGTTTTAACCTCTTCATTCATGGAAGGGTTGCTGCTTAGGTACAGATGCTGATTCCTGGCAACTGTATCAATGAGCTCTTGAGCCTCTTCAATTGTCTTTCTCATATGGATAGATCCACCAGCTGAGTAATCTAGAGACATCTGAGCTCCTTCTGCAAGCCCATAGTAGAAGATGTCTAACTGAACCCACTCTGAAAACATTTCAGAGGGGCATTTTCGTAGCATCTCTCTGTATCTCTCCCAGGCATCATAAAGAGATTCATTATCTCCTTGTTTAAAGCCTTGGATGTCCAGCCTTAGCTGTGTCATCCTTTTTGGAGGGAAATATTGATTCAGGAATTTTTCTGTCAACTGTTTCCATGTTCTTATGCTGGCCTTAGGTTGGTTATTTAACCACCTCTTAGCTTGATCTTTTACAGCAAATGGAAACAGTAATAGTCTGTAGACATCCTGATCTATTTCCTTATCATGCACTGTGTCAGCAATTTGTAAAAATTGTGCCAGAAACTCTGTAGGTTCTTCCTGTGGAAGACCGGAATACTGACAACTTTGCTGCACCATGATAATGAGCTGAGGATTCAACTCAAAGCTACTAACTCCAATGGAGGGTATGCAGATGCTACTCCCATATGAAGCAGTAGAGGGGTTAGAATATGACCCCAGAGTCCTCCTGGACTGTTCATTTCCACTTATGTCCATGATGGATAAAGGGATATAACTTGGATTGATTTACCTTTTTATTTATTTTATTTTATTTATTTAAATTTTTTTTTGAAAATAAAATAAAAATAAAAATAAATAAAAGTGGGTGAAGATTTTCGAAAAATTGAGGAGAGAGGAAATGGTTACGAAGTTTTGAAAAAGATATGATTTTTTTTTTTTAAAAATGATTTTCGAAAAAGATGCTTTAAAAATAGAGGGAAAAGATATTTTTGGATGTTTAAGGGAAAAGGGAGAAACAAAAAGATAGCACAGGATTTAAAATTTTTAGATCTAATGCTCCTTATTTTTCGAAAATTTTTGGAGGGAAAACACCAAGGAACACCAAACTTAAAATTTTTTTAGAAAACCAAAAGAAATTTTCGAAATATTTTTTTTTTTTGAAAAATCGACAAGAAAACACCAAACTTAAAGTTTGGCACAGGATTTAATAAAAAAAATATTTTTGAAAAAGATTTTAAAAATATGATAGCCAATTACCATGAACATAAACACCACGTTCTAACTAATTGAGCTATAAATTTAAAGTGTTTTAACAAGGGATAATTAATAAAAGACTCTAAACTAAAAAGAAAAATTTTTCCTAATCTAAGCAACAAAATAAACCGTTAGTTGTCCAAACACGAACAATCCCCGGCAACGGCGCCAAAAACTTGGTGCACGAATTGTGAATCACAATTTTCACAACGCGTACCACTAACCAGCAAGTGCACTGGGTCGTCCAAGTAATACCTCACGTGAGTAAGGGTCGAATCCCACGGAGATTGTTGGTTTGAAGCAATCTATGGTTATCTTGTAAATCTTAGTCAGGAAGTCAATTATGTTTATCAGTTGAATTGCGAATAACCAAGAGAGCATAAATTAAAGGTTACTTGTTGTGCAGTAATGGAGAATATGTTGGAGTTTTGGAGATGCTTTGTCTTCTGAATCTCTGCTTTCCTCTGTCTTCTGATTCACGCACGCACGTCCTCCTATGGCAAGCTGTGTGTTGGTGGATCACCGTTGTCAATGGCTACCTTCCATCCTTCCAGTGAAAACTACGCTCACGCGCTCTGTCACAGCACGGCTAATCACCGGTTGGTTCTCGATCCGGTTGGAATAGGATTTACTATCCTTTTACGTCTGTCACTAACGCCCAGCCTTCAGGAGTTTGAAGCTCGTCACAGTCATTCAATCCTTGAATCCTACTCGGAATACCACAGACAAGGTTTAGACTTTCCGGATTCTCATGAATGCCGCCATCAGTTCTAGCTTATACCACGGAGATTCTGATTAAGGAATCTAAGAGATACTCATTCAATCGTATATAGAACGGAGGTGGTTGTCGGGCACACGTTCATGATTTGAGGAAGGTGATGAGTGCCATAGATCATCACCTCCATCACAGTTAAGCGCGAATGAACATCTTAGATAGGAACAAGCGTGTTTGAATGGAAAACAGAAATACTTGCATTAATTCATCGAGACACAGCAGAGCTCCTCACCCCCAACAATGGGGTTTAGAGACTCATGCCGTAAGAGAATACAAAGTTTTGATCTAAAATGTCATGAGATACAAAATTAAGTCTCTAAAAGTTGTTTAAATACTAAACTAGTAGCCTAGGGTTACAAAATATGAGTGGACTATGATGGATGATGCAGAGATCCACTTCTGGGGCCCACTTGGTGTGTGCTGGGGCTGAGATTTAAGTGAGTCACGTGCAGATGCCATTTGTGGAGTTGAACGCCAGTTTTTGTGCCAGTTTGGGCGTTCAACTCCAGCTTTTGATCCTTTTCTGGCGCTGGACGCCAGAATTGGGTAGAGAACTGGCGTTGAACGCCAGTTTACGTCGTCTATCCTTGTACAATGTATGGAGTATTATATATTTCTGGAAAGCCCTGGATGTCTACTTTCCAACGCAATTGGAAGCATGCCATTTCGAGTTTTGTAGATCCAGAAAATCCACTTTGAGTGCAGGGAGGTCAGAATCCAACAGCATCAGCAGTCCTTTTTCAGCCTGAATTAGATTTTTGCTCAACTCCTTCAATTTCAGCCAGAAAAATACCTGAAATTATAGAAAAACACACAACTCATAGTAAAGTCCAGAAATATGAATTTTTCCTAAAAACTAATAGAAATAGACTAAAAACTAACTAAAACATACTCAAAACTATATGAAATTAACCCCAAAAAGCGTATAAAATATCCGCTCATCAATTTTGTATCAACCATGATTAAATTGGTCGATAACTAGATTGAGCATTTGTTTTTATTTTGTTTGATTTAAGTTCATTTGAGTAATTTACTTTCTATTTAGCTATTTTCTTCCCTTTCCCCTACCCATTTTCTTAGTTGTTTACAATTCAGTCACTAACCCACTAACTGTTTGATATATTGCATCACTCACACTAGCAACATTTCTATAGAAATTATGGTCTGCATCTATCTCTTATGCTTTTGTTTTGTTGGTTGTATGATAGGTAGAAGAAGCGGGGCTTCAACTTCCTTTGATTCTTAACCTAAGAGGACCTTCCTTAGATTAAGGAGGGAAGCAAGAGGAAAGAGAGTAGTTGGTGCTGAGGAAGAGGAAGAGTACTTTGAACCAGACATGGAGGAGAATATGGAGAACCATCATGAAGAAGGGGCTCACAACCATGGCAGAGAAGGTCCAACGCATCAGGCTGGACAAGAGAGAAGAGTTCTAGGTTCTTACATTAACCCAAACCCAGGAAACTGTGGAAGTAGCATCCAAAGGCCAACCATACATGCCAACAACTTTGAACTAAAGCCACAGCTCATCACCCTTGTTCAGAACAATTGTTCATTCGGAGGAAGTGTCCAAGAAAACCCCAATCAACATCTAACCACCTTCCTGAGGATATGCGACACTGTGAAGACTAATGGTGTTCATCCTGACACCTATAAACTACTTCTGTTTCCCTTCTCACTCAAGGACAAAGCATCTAAATGGCTGGAATCCTTTCCAAAGGAGAGTTTAGCAAGCTGGGAAGATGTGGTAAACAAGTTCTTGGCAAGATTCTATCCTCCTCAACGGATCAACAGGTTGAGAGCTGAGGTACAAACATTCAGGCAGTAGAATGGTGAGACTCTATATGAAGCATGGGAGAGGTTTAAAGACTTGACAAGAAGATGCCCGCCAGATATGTTCAATGAATGGGTGCAGTTGCACATCTTCTATGAAGGCCTTTCGTATGAATCAAAGAAGGCAGTAGGCCACTCATCCGGGGATCTTTGAACAAGAAGAAGACCATTGAAGAAGCCACAGATGTCATTGAGACTGTAGCAGAGAATGACTACTTCTATGCTTCTGAAAGAGGAAATACTAGAGGAGTGATGGAGCTGAACAATGTGGATGCACTGCTAGCTCAAAATAAGATGATTACCAAGCAATTAGCTGACCTCACCAAGAAGATGGAGAGGAATCAAGTAGCAGCAATCACTGATGAGCGGATAATTTATACGCTTTTTGGCACTGTTTTTAGTATGTTTTCAATGTAATTTGGTTAGTTTTTATTATATTTCTATTAGTTTTTAAATAAAAATCACAATTCTGGACTTTACTATGAGTTTGTGTATTTTTCTGTAATTTCAGGAATTTTCTGGCTGAAATTGAGGGAGCTGAGCAAAAATCTGATTCAGGCTGAAAAAGGACTGCTGATGCTGTTGGATTCTGACCTCCCTGCACTCGAAATGATTTTCTAGAGCTACAGAACTCCAAATGGCATGCTCTAAATTGCGTTGGAAAGTAGACATCTAGGGCTTTCCAGCAATATATAATAGTCCATACTTTGCTTAAGGATAGGCGATGTAAACTGGCGTTCAACACCAGTTCCATGTTGCAATCTGGCGTCAAACGCTAGAAACAGGTTACAAATGGGAGTTGAACGCCAGAAACAGGTTACAACCTGGCGTTCAACTCCAGAAATAGCCTAGGCACGTGAGAAGCTTAAGTCTCAGCCCCAGCACACACCAAGTGGGCCTCAGAAGTGGATTTCTGCACCACCTATCATAGTTTAGTCATTTTCTGTAAACCTAGGTTACTAGTTTAGTATTTAAACAACTTTTAGAGGTCCATTTCGCACGTCATGATATTTTAGATCTGAACTTTGTACTCTTTGACGGCATGAGTCTCTGAACTCCATTGTTGGGGGTGAGGAGCTCTGCTGTGTTTCGATGAATTAATGCAACTATTTCTGTTTTCTATTCAAACACGCTTGTTTCTATTTAAGATGTTTATTCGCACTTCAATATGATGGATGTGATGATCCGTGACATTCATCATCATCCTCAACCTATGAACGCGTGTCTGACAACCACCTCCATTCTACCTTCGATTGAATGAATATCTCTTGGATTCCTTAATCAGAATCTTTGTGGTATAAGCTAGAATCCATTGGCAGCATTCTTGAGAATCCAGAAAGTCTAAACCTTGTCTGTGGTATTCCGAGTAGGATTCAGGGATTGAATGACTGTGACGAGCTTCAAACTCACAAGGGCTGGGCGTAGTGACAGACGCAAAAGGATCAATGGATCCTATTCCAGCATGAGTGGGAACCGACAGATGATTAGCCGTGCGGTGACAGCGCACCTGGACCCTTTTCACTGAGAAGACGGATGGTAGCCATTGACAACAGTGATCCACCAACACACAGCTTGCCATAGGAGGAACCTTGCGTGCGTAAAGAAGAAGGCAGGGAGAAAACAGAGATTCAAAAGACAAAGCATCTCCAAAACTCCAACATATTCTCCATTACTGCAGAACAAGTATTTAATTAGTGCTCTTTTATTTTTCGCAATTCAAACTGATAATTATAATTGACCTCTTGACTAAGATTTACAAGATAACCATAGATTGCTTCAAACCAAAAATCTCCGTGGGATTTGACCCTTACTCACGTAAGGTATTACTTGGACGACCCAGTGCACTTGCTGGTTAGTGGTACGAGTTGTGAAAAGTGTGATTCACAATTCGTGCACCAAGTTTTTGGTGCCGTTGCCGGGGATTGTTCGAGTTTGAACAACTGACGGTTCATCCTGTTGCTTATATTAGGAAGATTTTGTCTTTTGGGTCAGAGTCTTTTATTATTGTTCTTGTTAAAATCTTAGAATCCTTATTTTCTTTTTCAAAAATTTTTTTCGAAACTTTATATTTTTTATTATTTATTTTATTTTATCTTATTTTTATTTTTACTAATAATTGAGTTTTTTTGTTTAAGTTTAGTTTTATATTTTAAGTTTGGTGTCAATTGCATATTTTATATTTTCCTTTAAACTTTCCTGGATCTTCAAGTTGTTCTTGTTTATTTTTCTTGTTTGATCTTTAGTTTTTCTTGTTTTGTTTCTTTTCTTGTTTTTCTTGTGCTTTTTCAAAACATTAGCTTTCAAAAAAAATTTTTATTCTTAATTATAAAAAATTACTTCTTCAAAACAAGTGTTACATTTACAGCTCAATTGGCTAGAGCGTTGGTCTATGTTCTTGGTAATTGGGTATCTTCTTTTTAAAATCTTTTTCAAAAATAATTTTTCTTTGATTAAATCTTGTTCCAAACTTTAAGTTTGGTGTTTTCTTGTTAATCTTTCTATAATTTTCAAAAATTTTATCGTGATTTTCTAAAAATTTTAAATTTGGTGTTCTTTCTTCATGTTCTTGTTGTTCTTGTGAGTCTTCAAAGTGTTCTTGAGTTTTCCTTGTGTCTTAATCTTAAAATTTTTAAGTTTGGTGTTCCTTGGTGTTTTCCCTCCAAATTTTCGAAAATAAAGAGCATTAGATCTAAAAATTTTAAGTTTTGTGTCTTTTTATTGTTTTTCTCTCTCCTCATTGAATTCAAAAAATATCTTTTTCCTTTATTTTAATTGATTTTTCGAATTTTCCTTTTAAAAATTCATATTTTATTTTAAAAATTTTTTATTTTATCTTATCTTAGTTTGAAAATTTCAAAATTCAAATCTTTATCAAAAATCATATCCAAAATTTTTCAAATCTTCTTAATTAAGTAATTATTTTAGTCTTAAATTTTTTATTCTTAATTTTCGAATTCTATATTTAATTTCAAACTATTTTATTCTCTTTTCTTTTATTATTTACTCGTTCCCTTTTTACAAAAAAAAATTTAAAAATAAAAATATATTCTATTTGCTATTCATATCAATTCCCTTTTCTCCATCATGGATCTAAGTGGAATTGAACAGTCCAGAAGGACTCTGGGGTCATATGCCAACCCCACTACTGCTTCATATGGGAGCAGTATCTGTATACCCTCCATTGGAGTCAGTAGCTTTGAGTTGAATCCTCAGCTCATTATAATGGTGCAGCTCGACATCTTCTATTATGGGCTTACAGAGAAAGCTCAGACTTCTCTAGACCACTCAGCTGATGGGTCTATACATATGAGAAAGACAATTGAAAAAACTCAAGAGCTCATTAATATAGTTGCCAGAAATCAGCATTTGTACCTAAGCAGTGAATCTTCCATGAAAGAAGAGGCTAAAACAGTAACTGCTGAACTCAGTCCTGCAGAACAACTTACTGAATTTAATCAGCAATTAGATTTTCTAACAAAATAGCTGGCCGAATTCAAGGAGATATTACAAGATACAAGAAGGGCAAATATAAACATGGAAGTACAGTTGAGGCAAACAGAACAGCAGTTATCAAAATAAATAACAGAAGAATGCCAAGCAGTTCAATTAAGAAGTGGAAGAACATTAAATACCTCACTTCAAGGCAGCAGGAAGCCAAGAAATGAACAAACTGCTATTCACGATCCCTCTGAGGATAGTAAGAGCCCAGAGAAGAATAACTCTGGCGTTCAAACACCAGAAATAAGCAATAATTTGGCGTCAAACGCCCAATGGAAGCTCAGTTCTGGCGTTCAAACGCCAGGAACAAGTAAGGAGTTGGCGTCCAATGCCACTCCAGCTTCTGACTCTGGCAATCAAATGCCAGTGAGGGATCAGATACACACAAGTGCTGATAACAACCCCTCTAAAAAGACTTCTCCAACCACCTCTGTAGGAAGTAAACCTACAGGAACTAAGGTTGAGGAATACAAAGCCAAGATGCCTTATCCTCAAAAGCTCCATAAAGAGGAGCAGGATAAGCAATTTGCTCGCTTTGCAGACTATCTTCGGACTCTTGAAATAAAGATTCCGTTTGCAGAGGCACTTGAGCAAATACCTTCTTATGCCAAGTTTATGAAAGAGATCTTGAGTCATAAGAAGGATTGGAGAGAAACTGAAAGAGTTCTCCTCACTGAAGAATGTAGTGCAGTCATTCTGAAAAGCATCCCAGAAAAGCTTAAGGATCCCGGGAGCTTCCTGATACCATGCACACTAGAGGGTAATTGCACCAAGACAGCTTTATGTGATCTTGGAGCAAGCATCAATTTAATACCTGCATCCACTATCAGAAAGCTTGGTTTAACTGAAGAAGTCAAACCAACCCGGATAAGTCTCCAACTTGCTGATGGCTCCATTAAATACCCATCAGGCGTGATTGAAGACATGATTGTCAGGGTTGGGCCATTCGCCTTTCCCACTGACTTTGTGGTGCTGGAAATGGAAGAGCACAAGAGTGCTACTCTCATTCTAAGAAGACCTTTCCTAGCAACTGGACGGACTCTCATTGATGTCCAAAAGGGGGAAGTAACCCTGAGGGTCAATGAGGATGAGTTCAAGTTAAATGCTGTCAAAGCCATGCAGCATCCAGACACACCCAAAGACTGCATGAAAGTTGATCTTATTGACTCTTTGGTAGAGGAGATCAACATGGCTGAGAGTCTCGAATCAGAGCTGGAAGACATCTTTAAAGATGTTTAGCTTGATTTGGAGGATTCAGAAGAATTAAAAGAACTTTTGAAACTTCCTCAGGAAGAGGAAACACCTCCTAAACCTGAGCTCAAGCCATTACCACCATCCCTGAAATATGCATTTCTGGGAGAAGGTGACACTTTTTTAGTGATTATAAGCTCTGCTTTAAACCCACTGGAAGAGGAAGCACTAATTCAAGTGCTAAGGACACACAAGACAGCTCTTGGGTGGTCCATAAATGACCTTAAGGGCATAAGCCCAGCTAGATGCATGCAAAAAATCCTATTGGAGGATGATGCTAAGCCAGTGGTTCAACCACAGAGGCTGCTAAATCCAGCCATGAAAGAAGTGGTGCAGAAGGAGGTCACCAAATTACTGGAGGCTGGGATTATTTATCCTATTTCTGATAGCCCCTGGGTGAGCCCTGTTCAAGTTGTCCCCAAAAAGGGGGGTATGACAGTGGTTCATAATGAAAAGAATGAACTGGTTCCTACAAGAACAGCTACAGGGTGGCGCATGTGTATTGACTACAGAAGGCTCAATACAGCCACCAAAAAGGATCATTTTCCTTTACCATTCATAGACCAGATGCTAGAGAGACTAGTAGGTCATGAAAACTACTGCTTTTTGGATAGCTATTCAGGTTATAACCAAATTGCAGTAGATCCTCAGGACCAAGAGAAAACAGCATTTACATGTCCTTCTGGAGTGTTTGCTTATAGAATGATGCCTTTTGGTCTGTGTAATGCTCCTGCAACCTTTCAGAGGTGCATGCTCTCTATCTTCTCTGATATGGTAGAGAAATTTCTGGAAGTCTTCATGGATGACTTTTCAGTATTTGGAGACTCATTCAGCTCCTGCCTTAACCATTTAGCACTCGTTCTGAAAAGATGCTAAGAGACCAACCTAGTTTTAAACTGGGAAAAATGTCACTTTATGGTAACTGAAGGGATTGTCCTTGGGCATAAAATTTCAAGCAAGGGAATAGAGGTGGATCAAGCTAAAGTAGAAGTCATTGAAAAATTACCACCACCTGCTAATGTTAAGGCAATCAGAAGCTTTCTAGGACATGCAGGATTCTACAGGAGGTTTATAAAGGATTTTTCAAAAATTGCAAAACCCCTGAGTAATCTGCTGGCTGCTGACACGCCATTTGTGTTTGACACAGAGTGCCTGCAAGCATTTAAGACTCTGAAAGCTAAGCTGGTCACAGCACCAGTTATTTCTACACCAGACTGGACATTACCATTTGAACTAATGTGTGATGCCAGTGACCACGCCATTGGTGCAGTACTGGGGCAGAGGCATGACAAGCTTTTGCATGTCATTTATTATGCTAGCCGTGTTTTAAATGATGCCCAGAAAAATTACACAACCACAGAAAAAGAATTACTTGCAGTGGTTTATGCCATTGACAAGTTTAGATCATACTTGGTAGGATCAAAAGTGATTGTGTACACTGACCATGCTACTATTAAATATCTACTCACAAAGCAGGATTCAAAACCCAGGCTTATAAGATGGGTGTTGCTTCTGCAAGAGTTTGATATAGAAATAAGAGACAGAAAAGGGACAGAGAACCAAGTGGCTGATCATCTGTCCCGGATAGAGCCAATAGAAGGGGTGCCCCCCCTCTTTTGAGATCTCTGAAACCTTTTCAGATGAGCATTTATTCGCCATTCAGGAAATACCATGGTTTGCAGACATTGAAAACTATAAAGCTACAAGGTTCATACCCAAGGAGTATGGTGCACGAATTGTGAATCACACTTTTCACAACTCGTACCACTAACCAGCAAGTGCACTGGGTCGTCCAAGTAATACCTTACGTGAGTAAAGGTCGAATCCCACGGAGATTGTTGGTTTGAAACAATCTATGGTTATCTTGTAATTCTTAGTTAGGAAGTCAATTATATTTATCAGTTGAATTGCGAATAAACAAGGGAGCATGGATTAAAGGTTACTTGTTATGCAGTAATGGAGAATATGTTGGAGTTTTGGAGATGCTTTGTCTTCTGAATCTCTGCTTTCCTCTGTTCTCTGATTCACGCACGCACGTCCTTCTATGGCAAGCTGTATGTTGGGGCATCACCGTTGTCAATGGTTACATCCCCTCCCCTTGTGAAAATGATCCAAATGCTCTGTCACAGCACGGCTAATCATCTGAGGTTCCCGATCATGCTGGAATAGGATTCACCCTCCTTTTGCGTCTGTCACTACGCCCAGCACATGCGAGTTTGAAGCTCGTCACAGTCATTCAATCATTGAATCCTACTCGGAATACCACAGACAAGGTTTAAACTTTCCGGATCCTCTTGAATGCCGCCATCAATCAAGCTTATACCACGGAGATTCTGATTAAGAGATCTAAGAGATACTCATTCAATCTAAGGTAGAACGGAGGTGGTTGTCAGGCACGCGTTCATGGATTGAGGAAGGTGATGAGTGTCACTGATCATCACCTTCTCCATAGTTAGGCGCGAATAGATATCTTAGATAGGAACACGCATGTTTGAATGGAAAACAGAAATACTTGCATTAATTCATCGAGACACAGCAGAGCTCCTCACCCCCAACAATGGAGTTTAGAGACTCATGCCGTCAAAGAGTACAAAGTTCAGATATAAAAATGTCATGAGGTACAAAATAAGTCTCTAAAAGTTGTTTAAATACTAAACTAGTAGCCTAGGTTTACAGAAAATGAGTAAACTATAGCAGATGGTATAGAGATCCACTTCTGGGGCCCACTTGGTGTGTGCTGGGGCTGAGACTTAAGCAATTCACGTGCATAAGGCCATTTTGGGCATTCAACGCCAGGTTTGGATCCATTTCTGGCGTTGAACTCCAACTTTTGATCCTTTTCTGGCGCTAGACGCAAGAATTGGGCAGAGAACTGGCGTTGAACGCCAGTTTATGTCGTCTATCCTTGTGCAAAGTATGGACTATTATATATTGATGGAAAGCCCTGGATGTCTACTTTCCAACGCAATTGGAAGCACGCCATTTTGAGTTCTTTAGCTCCAGAAAATTCACTTTGAGTGCAGGGAGGTCAGAATCCAACAGCATCAGCAGTCCTTTTTTTAGCCTGAATCAGATTTTTGCTCAGCTCCCTCAATTTCAGCCAGAAAAATACCTGAAATTATAGAAAAACACACAACTCATAGTAAAGTCTAGAAATATGAATTTTTCCTAAAAACTAATGAAAATGGACTAAAAACTAAGTAAAACATACTAAAAACTATATGAAATTAACCCCAAAAAGCGTATAAAATATCCGCTCATCACAACACCAAACTTAAACTGTTGCTTGTCCTCAAGCAACTAGACAAATAAAATAGAAGACTAATAGGTTGAGAAGCAATAATATCTCAGAGTTTTTGAGTGAAGCTCAGATTCTAATTAGATGAGCGGGACTAGTAGCTTTTTGCTTCCGAACAGTTTTAGCATCTCACTTTATCCATTGAAGCTCAGAGTGATTGGCATCTATAAGAACTTAGAATTCAGATAGTATTATTGATTATCCTATTTTAGTATGATGATTCTTGAACACAGCTATTTCATGAGTCTTGGCCGTGGCCCTAAGCACTTTGTTTTCTAGTATTACCACCGGATACATAAATGCCACAGACACATAATTGGGTGGACCCTTTGGATTGTGACTCAGCTTTGCTAAAGTCCCCAATTAGAGGTGTCCAGAGTTCTTAAGCACACTCTTCTTTCTGCTTTGGACCTTGACTTTAACCGCTCAGTCTCAAGTTTTTACTTGACACCTTCACGCCACAAGCACATTGTTAGGGACAGCTTGATTTAGCCGCTTAGGCCAGGATTTTATTCCCTTAGGCCCTCCTATCCACTGATGCTCAAAGCCTTGGGATCCTTTTTATTACCCTTGCCTTTTGATTTTAAGGGATATTGGCTTTTTCTGCTTTTCTCTCTCTTTTTTTTTTGCTGCTTTTTCTTGCTTCAAGAATCATTTTTATGATTTTTCAGATTATCAATAACATGTCTCATGTTCACCATTCTTTCAAGAGCCAACATATTTAACAGTCTTAAACAACAAATTCAAAAGACATATGCACTGTTCAAGCATTCATTCAGAAGACAGAAAGTATTTCCACTACATGTAACTAATTAGAATTTCTCTTATTAAAACTCGAAATTTTATTGCCTCTTATTCAAAAGATCTACTATTTTATTCATGTTTGCTGATGATGAGAAAAATAAACTATGGCTTAATTGGAGATAAAATCAAAATAGATACTAATTACTAGTATATGACTCCTAAGGTGAACTTCTATAACGACACTATCACAGAGTTAAAGCAGAAATTGGAATTTAACAACCTTAGTTCTGGGAAATGGGTGTTCCTCGGATCTTTGGGGTGCTTGGTCCTTCAAGAGATAACTTCTGGCGCTTCAAGTCCCTCAAGTCACGCCCTTGCTCCTCTTGTTCTTTAAACATATAGGTGAGAATTTGACTGTGCTCCTTCTGTTCTTTTATTATTTGTTCCATAGCTTCCCGTATCTTGGTAACAGACGTCTCAAGATACTCCCAGTATTCAGATTGAGGAATTTCTGGGAGAAATTCCTGTGTTTTCTTCTTGGTGGGATCATCCTGTGCTTGTTGTTTTTCCATTGATGCTTTGGTGATTGGTTTCTCAACTGAGATATACTCAGTTATTCCCATCCTTACCCCAGTGTCCTTGCAGAGCAGAGAAATCACGTTTGGATAAGCCAACCTGGCTTCTTTAGAATTTTTGTTAGCAATTTTGTAGAGTTCAGCTGATGAACTTCCACTTCTTTTCCCATCATGATGCAATGGATCATCAGTGCTCTTTTAACTGTGACTTCAGAATGGTTGCTAGTAGGCAACAGAGAATGCTCAATGAAGTCCAGCCATCCTCTGGCGACTGGTTTGAGATCTTCTCTCTTGAGTTGATTTGGGACACCCTTTGTGTTGGTGGTCCACCTGGCTCCAGGGATACATATGTCCTCTAGAATCTTATCCAGGCCCTTGTCTGTTCTCATCATTCTCCTGTTGAAGGAGTCTGGATCATCTTTCAGCTGAGGTAGCTTTAAGATCTCTCTGATCTTGTCAGGGGTGGTATGAACAATCTTTCCTCTAACCATGGTCCGATATTCATAAAAAGCAGTTCCAGATAGTTTTTGCTTGTCAGTCTGCCACATATTAGCATAGAACTCCTGGATCATATTCCTTCCCACTTTCGTTTCAGGATTAGCTAGGACTTCTCAGTTCCTGATTCGAATTTGCTCCTGGATCTCTGAATATTCATCTTCTTTCAGATCGAATCTAACTTCCGGGATCATTGATCTCAGACCCATTATTTTGTTATAATGGTCTGAATGTTCTTTAGATAAGAACTTCCCTTGATTCCAAAGTGGTTTTGGAACGCTCTCTTTCTTGCCTCTTGGAGTGGGTTGTTTTCCTTTAGGAGCCATGATCTTAGTGATCGCGGATAAACACACCAAACTTAGAGGTTTGCTTGTCCTCAAGCAAAAGAAAAGAAAGGAGAGGGAAAGAAGGAGAGCTAGGTGCAATTGTTGATGGAAGGGGAGGGAGGCCGAACCCAAATTTAAAGGGAGGGAGGGTGGGTTTTCGAAAAAAGAGACAAAGATATGATAAAAAGATTGATTTGGAAAAGATAAGATAGAAGATATGATAAGAGAGGATATAGTTTAAAATTGAAAAGATATGAAAGATTTTTGAAAAAGATAAATCTAGATTTTGAAAAAGATAATGTGGAGATTTGAAAAAGATATTAGTTGGAAAAAATTAGATTTGTTTTGAAAATAGGATTTGAAAAGAGTTGGATTGAATTTGCAAAGAGGCTTGGTGCTTATGGATTAAGATACATTTGATATTTTTAAAGTAGGATATTTAGAAATTAGGGATTTTAGAAATTAGGGTTCTTAACATGTTTATGCAAGAAATCATGAATTGAAGTATGAAAATCAAGATTAGAATGAAAAAATATGAAGAAAAATGAGTTTGCCTCCTCCCTGCCATCCTGGCGTTTGAACGGCCAAACACTGCCTGTTTTGGGCGTTCAACACCCAAATGCTGATCTCCTGGGTGTTCAACACCCAGTTGTTGCCCTTTTCTGGCGTTGAACGCCAGATTGCTACCCTTACTGGCGTTCAGCGCCCACTGGCTGTCCCTTTTGGGCGCTGAACGCCCAAAATAGGCTCTTACTGGCGTTTTCTTGCCAGTGAGCTCTTTTTCTCTGTTTTGTGTGCAGATTCGTTCTATAACCCTGTGAACTTATGCAATTGATTCTTTACCTTGTCATCAATGAACTCTATATAAACAAATAAAAATAAAAATAGAAATAGGGCAAAATTCTTAGAGGATTGATGCCCCATGGCTGGGTTGCCTCCCAGCAAGCGCTTCTTTATTGTCTTTAGCTGGACCTTGCTGAGCTATTAGTCTAGCTTCAGCCTTGAGCACTCTTGCTCAATGTTGCCTTCAAGATAGTGTTTGATTCTCTGTCCATTGATAATGAACCTCTTATCAGAATCAATATCTTGAAGCTCCACATAACCATATGGGGATACACTTGTAATCACGTATGGTCTCCTCCACCGGGATTTTAATTTTCCGGGGAATAGCCTGAGTCTAGAGTTGAACAGCAGAACCTTCTGTCCTGGCTCAAAGATTCTAGATGACAGGTTTCTGTCATGCCACTTTTTTTATTTCTCTTTATAAAGCTTGGCATTTTCGAAAGCTGTGAATCTGAATTCCTCTAGCTCATTTAGCTGGAGCAATCTTTTTTCTCCTGCTAATTTGGCATCAAAGTTTAGGAATCTGGTTGCCCAGTAGGCTTTATGTTCCAGTTCCACGGGCAGGTGACATGCCTTACCATACACAAGTTGGTATGGAGAGGTCCCTATAGGGGTCTTGAATGCTGTTCTGTAAGCCCACAGAGCATCATCCAAGCTCCGTGCCCAATCCTTTCTACGGGTACTTACTGTCCGTTCTAGGATTCTCTTTAATTCTCTGTTAGAGACTTCTGCTTTCCCATTAATTTGTGGATGATATGGAGTAGCCACCTTATGGCAAATTCTATACCGAACCATGGCAGAGTAAAGCTGTTTATTGCAGAAGTGAGTGCCCCCATCACTGATGAGTACTCTAGGGACACCAAACCTGCTAAAGATATGTTTCTGGAGGAACTTCAGCACTGTTTTAGTATCATTGGTGGGTGTGGCAATGGCCTCAACCCATTTTGATACATAGTCAACTGCCACCAGAATATAAGTGTTTGAGTATGATGGTGGGAAAGGTCCCATGAAGTCAATTCCCCATACGTCAAACAACTCAATTTCCAAGATTCCTTGTTGAGGTATGGCGTAACCATGAGGCAGATTACCAGCTCTTTGGCAACTGTCACAGTTACGTATAAACTCTCGGGAATCTTTATAGAGTGTGGGCCAATAGAAGCCACATTGGAGGACCTTGGTGGCTGTTTGCTCACCTCCGAAATGGCCTCCATATTGAGATCCATGGCAATGCCACAGGATCCTCTGTACTTCTTCTCTAGGCACACACCTACGGATTATTCTGTCTGCACATCTCTTAAAGAGATAAGGTTCATCCCACAAGTAGTACTTTGCATCAGTAATTAATTTCTTCTTTTGTATCCTATTGTACTCCTTGGGTATGAACCTTGCAGCTTTATAGTTTGTAATATCGGCAAACCATGGTGTTTCTTGAATGGCAAATAAATGCTCATCTGGAAAAGTCTCAGAGATCTCAAGAGAGGGGAGGGGCGTCCCTTCTACTGGCTCTATCCGGGACAGATGATCAGCCACTTGGTTCTCTGTCCCTTTTCTGTCTCTTATTTCTATATCAAACTCTTGCAGAAGCAACACCCATCTGATGAGCCTGGGTTTTGAATCCTGCTTTGTGAGTAGATATTTAAGAGCAGCATGATCAGTATACACAATCACTTTTGATCCTACTAAGTATGATCTGAACTTGTCAATGGCGTAAACCACTGCAAGTAATTCTTTTTCTGTGGTTGTGTAATTTTTCTAGGCATCATTTAGAATGCGACTAGCGTAATAAATGACGTGCAGAAGCTTGTCATGCCTATGTCCCAACACTGCACTAATGGCGTGATCACTGGCATCACACATTAGCTCAAATGGTAATGTCCAGTCTGGTGCAGAAATAACTGGTGCTGTGACCAGCTTAGCTTTCAGCGTTTCAAACGCCTGCAGGCACTCTGTGTCAAACACAAATGGCGTGTCAGCAGCTAGCATATTGCTTAGAGGTTTTGCGATTTTTGAGAAATCCTTTATAAACCTCCTATAGAATCCTGCATGCCCCAGAAAGCTTCTGATTGCCTTAACATTGGCAGGTGGTGGTAATTTTTCAATTACCTCTATTTTTGCTTGATCCACCTCTATTCCCTTGTTTGAGATTTTATGCCCAAGAACAATCCCTTCAGTCACCATGAAGTGACATTTTTCCCAATTTAAAACTAGGTTGGTATCTTGGCATCTTTTCAGAACAAGTTTCAGGTGATCAAGACAGGAGATGAATGAGTCTCCATATACTGAGAAGTCATCCATGAAGACTTCCAGAAATTTTTCCACCATATCAGAGAAAATAGAGAGCATGCATCTCTGGAAGGTTGCAGGCACATTACACAGCCCAAATGGTATCCTTCTATAAGCAAACACTCCAGATGGACATGTGAATGCTGTTTTCTCTTGATCCTGAGGATCTACTGCAATCTGGTTATAGCCTGAGTAGCCATCCAAAAAGCAATAATAATCATGACCTGCTAGTCTTTCTAGCATCTGGTCTATGAATGGTAAATGAAAATGATCCTTTCTGGTGGCTGTATTGAGCCTTCTGTAGTCAATACACATGCGCCACCCTGTAACTATTCTTGTAGGAACCAGTTCATTTATTTCATTATGAATCACTGTCATGCCTCCCTTTTTTTGGGACGACTTGGACAGAGCTCACCCAGGGGCTATCAGAAATAGGATAAATAATCCCAGCCTCTAGTAATTTGGTGACCTCTTTCTGCACCACTTCCTTCATGGCTGGATTTAGCCGCCTCTGTGGTTGAACCACTGGTTTGGCATTATCCTCCAATAAGATTTTGTGCATGCATCTAGCTGGGCTTATGCCCTTAAGGTCAGCTATGGACCACCCAAGAGCTGTCTTGTGTGTCCTTAGCACTTGAATAAGTGCTTCCTCTTCCTGTGAATTTAAAGTAGAGCTTATGATCACTGGAAAAGTGTCACCTTCTCCCAGAAATGCATATTTCAAGGATGGTGGTAATGGCTTGAGCTCGGGTTTAGGAGGTTTTTCCTCTTCCAGAAGAGATTTTAGAGGCTCTTTCATGTCCTCTGAATCCTCCAAGTCAGGTTGAACATCTTTAAAATGTTTTCCAACTCTGATTCGAGACTCTCAGCCATGTTGATCTCTTCTACTAAAGAGTCAATAAAATCAACTTTCATGCAGTCTTTTGATGTGTCAGGATGCTGCATGGCTTTGACAGCGTTCAACTTAAATTCATCATCATTGACTCTCAGGGTTATTTCCCCCTGTTGGACGTCAATGAGGGATCGTCCAGTTGCTAGGAAGGGTCTTCCTAGAATGAGAGTAGCACTCTTGTGCTCCTCCATTTCCAGCACAACAAAGTCAGTGGGAAAGGCGAATGGCCCAACTCTGACAATCATGTCTTCAATCACGCCTGATGGGTATTTAGTGGAGCCATCAGCAAGTTGGAGACATATCCGGGTTGGTTTAACTTCTTCAGTTAAGCCAAGCTTTCTGATAGTGGATGCAGGTATTAGGTTGATGCTTGCCCCAAGATCGCATAAAGCTGTCTTGGTGCATTGACCTTCTAATATGCATGGTATCAGAAAACTCCCAGGATCTTTAAGCTTCTCAGGAAAGCTTTTCAGAATGACTGCACTGCATTCTTCAGTGAGGAGAACTCTTTCTGTTTCTCTCCAATCCTTTTTATGACTTAAGATCTCTTTCATGAACTTGGCATAAGAAGGTATTTGCTCAAGTGCTTCTGCAAATGGAATCTTTATTTCAAGAGTCCTGAGATAATCTACAAAGCGAGCAAATTGCTTATCCTGCTCCTCTTTCCGGAGTTTTTGAGGATAAGGTATCTTGGCTTTATATTCCTCAACCTTAGTTGCTGCAGGTTTATTGCCTACAGAAGTGGTTGAAGAAGCCTTTTTAGAGGGGTTGTTATCAGCATTTGTGTTTGTCTGATCCCTCACTGGCAATTGAGTGCCAGGGTTAGAAGCTGGAGTGAAATTGGACGCCAGTTCCTTGTCTGTTCCTGGCATCTGAACGCCAGAACTGTGCCCATTTTGGGCGTTCAGCGCCAGATCTTGCCCATTTTGGGCGTTCAACGCCAGATGTTTGCCTATTTTTGGCATTGAACGCCAATCCTGCCTTGTTTCTGGCGTTGAACGCCAGTCCTGAGCATGGTCTGGGCGTTCAGCGCCAGCCTTCCATCAAATTTCTGGCGTTTTAGTTCCAGAATTACTTTTCCCTGGGCTCTTACTGTCCTCAAGTGAATTTTGGGTGGTTTGCTCATTTCTTAGCTTTTTGCTGCCTTGAGGTGGGGTATTTAATGTTTTTCCACTTCTTAATTGAATTGCTTGGCATTCTTCTGTTATTTGCCTTGACAGCTGCTGCTTTGTTTGCTTAAACTGTTCTTCCATATGTATATTAGCCATCCTTATCTCTTGTAGTCTATCTTTGAATTCGGCTAACTGCTTTGTTAGAAAGTCCAATTGCTGATTGAATTCTGCAGCTTGTTTTACAGGACTGAGTTCAGCAGTTGCTGTTTTAACCTCTTCTTTCATGGAAGGGTCACTGCTTAGGTATAGATGCTGATTCCTGGCAACTGTATCAATGAGCTCTTGAGCCTCTTCAATTGTCTTTCTCTTGTGGATAGATCCACCAGCTGAGTAATCTAGAGACATCTGAGCTCCTTCAGTAAGCCTATAATAGAAGATGTCTAACTAAACCCACTCTGAAAATATTTCAGAAAGGCATTTTCGTAGCATCTCTCTGTATCTCTCCCAGGCATCATAAAGAGATTCACTATCTCCTTGTTTAAAGCCTTGGATGTCCAGCCTTAGCTGTGTCATCCGTTTTGGGGGAAAGTATTGATTCAGGAATTTTTCTGTCAGCTGTTTCCATGTCCTTATGCTGGCCTTAGGTTGGTTATTCAACCACCTCTTAGCTTGATCTTTTACAGAAAATGAAAACAGTAATAGTCTGTAGACATCCTGATCTATTTCTTTATCATGTACTGTGTTAGCAATCTGTAGAAACTGTGCCAGAAACTCTGTAGGTTCTTCCTGTGGAAGACCGGAATACTGGCAACTTTGCTGCACCATGATAATGAGCTGAGGATTCAACTCAAAGCTACTGACTCCAATGGAGGGTATGCAGATGCTACTCCCATATGAAGCAGTAGAGGGGTTAGAATATGACCCCAGAGTCGTCCTGGACTGTTCATTTCCGCTTAGGTCCATGATGGAGAAAGGGAGATGATGTAAAATAGAGAAAATATTATTTATTTATTTATTTCGAAAATAAAATAAATTAAAAAAATAAATAAGAATAGGTGAAGATTTTCGAAAAAATGAGGGAAGAGAAAGTGGTAAGGAAGTTTTGAAAAAGATATGATTTGGAAAAGATTTTAAATTTTGAAAAAAAAATCTGAATTTTTAAAAATAATTTTCGAAAATTTGTTTTAAAATTAGAGAGAAAAGATATTTTTGAATTTAGTGAGGAGAGAGAAAAACAATAAAATAGCACAAGATTTAAAATTTTTAGATCTAATGCTCCTTGTTTTCGAAAAATTTGGAGAGAAAACACCAAGGAACACCAAACTTAAAAATTTTAAGATCAAGACACAAGGAAAACTCAAGAACACGAAGAAGGAACACCAAACTTAAAATTTTTAGAAAACCAAACCAAAATTTTCGAAAATCAAGGGAAATCAACAGGAAAACACCAAACTTAAAGTTTGGCACAAAATTTAATAGAGAAAATATTATTTTTGAAAAAGATTTTAAAAAGAGTGTACCAAACTGCCACGGACTTAGACTAACGCTCTAGCCAATTGGGCAGTAAATGTAACACTTGTTTTGAAGAAGGATATTTTTAACCAAGAATAATAATAAGAGACTCTAAACCAAAAAGAAAAATTTTCCTAATCAAAGCAACAAAATAACCCGTCAGTTGTTCAAACATGAACAATCCCCAGCAACGGCGCCAAAAACTTGGTGCACGAATTGTGAATCACACTTTTCACAACTCGTACCACTAACCAGCAAGTGCACTGGGTCGTCCAAGTAATACCTTACGTGAGTAAGGGTCGAATCCCACGGAGATTGTTGGTTTGAAACAATCTATGGTTATCTTGCAATTCTTAGTTAGGAAGTCAATTATATTTATCAGTTGAATTGCGAATAAACAAGGGAGCATAAATTAAAGCTTACTTGTTATGCAGTAATGGAGAATATGTTGGAGTTTTGGAGATGCTTTGTCTTCTGAATCTCTGCTTTCCTCTGTTCTCTGATTCACGCATGCACGTCCTTCTATGGCAAGCTGTATGTTGGGGCATCACTGTTGTCAATGGTTACATCCCCTCCTCTTGTGAAAATGATCCAAATGCTCTGTCACAGCATGGCTAATCATCTGAGGTTCCCGATCATGCTGGAATAGGATTCACCCTCCTTTTGCGTCTGTCACTATGCCCAGCACTCGCGAGTTTGAAGCTCGTCACAGTCATTCAATCATTGAATCCTACTCGGAATACCACAGACAAGGTTTAGACTTTCCGGATCCTCTTGAATGCCGCCATCAATCAAGCTTATACCACAGAGATTCTGATTAAGAGATCTAAGAGATACTCATTCAATCTAAGGTAGAACGGAGGTGGTTGTCAGGCACGCGTTCATGGATTGAGGAAGGTGATGAGTGTCACTGATCATCACCTTCTCCATAGTTAGGCGCGAATGGATATCTTAGATAGGAACACGCATGTTTGAATGGAAAACAGAAATACTTGCATTAATTCATCGAGACACAGCAGAGCTCCTCACCCCCAACAATGGAGTTTAGAGACTCATGCCATCAAAGAGTACAAAGTTCAGATCTAAAAATGTCATGAGGTACAAAATAAGTCTCTAAAAATTGTTTAAATACTAAACTAGTAGCCTAGGTTTACAGAAAATGAGTAAACTATAGCAGATGGTATAGAGATCCACTTCTGGAGCCCACTTGGTGTGTGCTGGGGCTGAGACTTAAGCAATTCACGTGCATAAGGCCATTTTGGGCATTCAACGCCAGGTTTGGATCCATTTCTGGCATTGAACTCCAACTTTTGATCCTTTTCTGGCGCTGGACGCCAGAATTGGGCAGAGAACTGGCATTGAACGCCAGTTTACGTCATCTATCCTTGAGCAAAGTATGGACTATTATATATTGCTGGAAAGCCCTGGATGTCTACTTTACAACGCAATTGGAAGCACGCCATTTCAAGTTCTGTAGCTCCAGAAAATTTACTTTGAGTGCAGGGAGGTCAGAATCCAACAGCATCAGCAGTCCTTTTTTTAGCCTGAATCAGATTTTTGCTCAGCTCCCTCAATTTCAGCCAGAAAAATACCTGAAATTACAGAAAAACACACAACTCATAGTAAAGTCTAGAAATATGAATTTTTCCTAAAAACTAATGAAAATGGACTAAAAACTAACTAAAACATACTAAAAACTATATGAAATTAACCCCAAAAAGCGTATAAAATATCCGCTCATCAGAGTACAGCAGGCAACAAAAGAAAAAATTAATTACTGATGCAAAGTACTACTTGTGGGATGAACCCTATCTCTTTAAGAGATGTGCAGACGGAATAATCCGTAGGTGTGTGCCTAGAGAAGAAGCACAGAAGATCTTATGGAATTACCATGGATCACAATATGGAGACCATTTCGGAGGTGAGAGAACAGCCACCAAGGTCCTCCAATGTGGCTTCTACTGGTCTACCCTATATAGAGATTCCCGAGAGTTTGTACGTAAATGTGACAGCTACCAAAGAGCTGGTAATCTACCTCATGGTTACGCCATGCCTCAACAAGGGATCTTGGAGATTGAGTTGTTTGATGTATGGGGAATTGATTTCATGGGACCTTTCTCACCATCATACTCAAACACTTATATTATGGTGGCAGTCGATTATGTATCAAAATGGGTAGAGGCCATTGCCACACCCACTAATGATACTAAGACAGTACTGAAGTTCCTCTAGAAACATATCTTCAGCAGGTTTGGTGTCCCTAGAGTACTAATCAGTGATGGGGGCACTCACTTCTGCAACAAACAGCTTTACTCTGCCATGGTCCGGTATGGGATTAGCCACAAGGTGGCCACTCCATATCATCCACAGACAAATGGGCAAGCTAAAGTTTCTAATAGAGAACTAAAAAGAATCCTGGAACGGACTGTAAGTATCCGTAGAAAGGATTGGGCAAGAGGCTTGGATGATGCTCTGTGGGCTTACAGAACAACATTCAAAACTCCTATAGGGACCTCTCCATACCAGCTTGTATATGGTAAGGCCTGTCATCTGCCCGTGGAACTGGAACATAAGGCCTACTGGGCAACCAGATTCCTGAACTTTGATACCAAATTAGTCAGAAAAAAAAGATTGCTCCAGCTAAATGAGCTAGAGGAATTTAGACTCACTGCTTTCGAAAATGCCAAGCTTTATAAGGAGAAATAAAAAAGATGGCATGACAGAAAGCTGTCATTAAGAGTCTTTGAACCAAGACAAAAGGTTCTATTGTTCAACTCTAGGCTCAGGCTATTCCCTAGGAAACTGAAATCGCGGTGGCGGGGACCATATGTGATTACAAGTGTATCACCATATGGTTATGTGGAGCTTCAAGACATTGATTCTGAGAAGAAGTTCATTGTTAATGGACAGAGAATCAAACACTATCTTGAAAGTAATCTTGAGCAAGAGTGCTCAAGGCTGAGGCTAGATTAAAAGCTCAGCAAGGTCCAGCTAAAGACGATAAAGAAGCACTTGCTGGGAGGCAACCCAGCCATTGGGGAAACTTTTCTGTTATTTTTCCCTATTCTTGATTTTATTTGTTTATATAAAGTTCACTATTAATAAGGTAAAGAGTCAATTGCATAGATTCACAGGGTTACAGAAGGATTCAGCACACAAAACAGAGAAAAAGAGCTCACTGGCAAGAAAACGCCAGAAAGAGGCACAACTGGGCGTTAAAAGCCCAAAAGGAGCATCTACTGGGCGTTTAACGCCAGTAATGATAGCCATCTGGGCGTTAAACGCCAGAAAGAAGCAGCTTCTGGGTGTTTAATTCCAGATTGACAGCATCCTGGGCGTTCAGAAAAATGCCCAGTGACAAAGGGATTTCTGGCGTTTAACGCCAGCCAGAAGCAACAGCTGGGCATTAAACGCCCAGACCAAGCACCAACTGGGCGTTAAACGCCCAAAACATGCAGCAGTTGGGCATTTAACGCCAGGAATGTGGGGAGTAGGCAATTTCCTTTTCAATTCAAATTTTTTCCATTTTTTATGTTTCAATTCATAATTTCTTGCACAAACATGTCACAAACCCTAATTTCTAAAAACCCTAATTTCAAAAAAATCAAATGTATCTTAATTCATAAGCCCTTTTTCAAATCTTTTTCAAAACAAAGCTATCTCTTTTCACTCTAAAATCTTTTCAAATCATCAATATCTTTTTCAAATCTTCACATCATCTTTTTCAAAATTCAGATTTATCTTTTTCAAATATCTTTCATATCTTTTCAATTTTAAATCATATCTTTTCGTATTATACTTATCTTTTACAAATCATATATTCTATCATATATCCTTCTAAATTTTCGAACCCACCCACCCTTTTTCCCTTTAAATCCTTATTCGGCCTCCTCTTCTCCTCCACAAGTTGCACTTGGCTCTCCCTCTGTCCCTCTCCTTTCTTTTCTTTTGCTTGAGGACAAGCAAACCTCTAAGTTTGGTGTGTCTATCTGTGATCACTAAGCCAATACCCACTAAGATCATGGTTCCCAAGGGAAAATAAACCGACTCAAGAGGGAAGAAGGAGAATATTCCAAAACCCCTTTGGAATCAAGGGAAGTTCATAACCAAAGAACATTCAGACCATTTTTACAAAATAATGAGTCTAAGATCGGTGATCCCAAAAGTTAAATTTGATCTGAAAGAAGATGAATATCCGGAGATCCAAGAGCAAATTCGAAACAGGAGCTGGGAAGTCCTAGCTAATCCTGAAACAAAGGTGGGAAGAAACATGGTTCAGGAATTCTATGCTAATCTATGGCAGACGGACAGGCAGAGACTTGCTGGAACCGCATTCTATGACTATTGAACTCTGGTCAGAGGGAAGGTTGTTCACGCCCACCCTGACAAAATAAGGGAAATCTTCAAGCTGCCTCAACTGCAAGATGACACGGATTCCTTCAATAGGAGAATGATGAGATCGAACCTGGGATTGGACAAAATCCTAGAGCACATATGCCTCCCTGGAGCCAAGTGGACAACCAACACAAAGGGTGCCCCGAACCAACTCAAGAGAGAAGATCTCAAACCAGTTGCCAGAGGCTGGCTGGACTTCATTGGGCGCTCTATACTACCCACCAGCAACCGCTCTGAGGTCACCATCAGAAGAGCAGTGATGATTCATTGCATTATGCTAGAAAAAGAAATGGAAGTTCATCAGCTGATTGCTTGTGAGCTCTACAAAATTACAAACAAGAACTCCAAAGATGCCAAATTGGCTTATCCAAGCTTAGTCTCTCTGCTATGTAAAGATGCTGGAATAAAAATGGGAGTAGATAAGTATATCTCAGTTGAACAACCAATAACCAAAAAGTCTATGGAAGGACTACAAGTGTAGGACGACCCCATTAAGAGAAAAGCAGAGGAGCTCCTCCCAGGAATCCCTCAAATTGAATACTGGGAGCGCCTAGAAGCATCTGTCACCAAGTTGTAAGAAGTTGTAGATCAACTGAAGGAAGAACAGCAAAATCAAAACAGCATGCTATGCAAACTGCTTAAAGAACAAGAAGAGCAGGGGCGTGACATAAAAGAACTGAAGCGCCAGAAGCTGTCTCTTGAAGGGCCAAGCACTCCACAGGCTAAAGAGGCATCTACCTCCCAAAATAAAGGTTGTTGAGTCCTAACTTTGAGATAACCTTTTATCTATGTTAAGAGTATATGAGTGTTAGAGTTAGAGTCATTTATTTTTATGTCTTTAATTTCCTGTCTTTTATTATTAAGTGTCTTCTTTTATGCCTAATTTATATTATTTTTATTAAACAATAAATAAAAATTAGAGTCTATGCCTTAAAGTCTTGAATATCCTATGAATCCATCACCGTTCTTAAATAAAAAATTATTTTAATTACAAAAGAACAAGAAGTACATGGTTTCAAATTCATCCTTGAAACTAGTTTAATTATTTTGATGTGGTGACAATACTTTTTGTTTTCTGAATGAATGCTTGAACAGTGCATATGTCTTTTGAAGTTGTTGTTTAAGAATGTTAAATATGTTGGCTCTTGAAAGAATGATGAACAGGAAAAATGTTATTTGATAATCTGAAAAATCATAAAAATAATTCTTGAAGCAAGAAAAAGCAGTGAATACAGAAAGCGTGCGAAAAAAAAAGAAAAAAAAAGAAAAAGCAAGCAGAAAAAGCCAAAAGCTCTTAAAACCAAGAGGCAAGAGCAAAAAGCCAGTAACCCTTAAAACCAAAAGGCAAGGGTAAATAAAAAGGATCCAAGGCTTTGAGCATCAGTGGATAGGAGGGCCTAAAGGAATAAAATCCTGGCCTAAGCGGCTAAACCAAGCTGTCCCTAACCATGTGCTTGTGGCGTGAAGGTGTCAAGTGAAAACTTGAGATTGAGCGGTTAAAGTCAAGGTCCAAAGCAAAAGAAGAGTGTGCTTAAGAACCCTGGACACCTCTAATTGGAGACTTTAGCAAAGCTGAGTCACAATCTGAAAGGGTTCACCCAGTTATGTGTCTGTGGCATTTATGTATCCGGTGGTAATACTGGAAAACAAAGTGCTTAGGGCCACGACCAAGACTCATAAAGTAGCTGTGTTCAAGAATCAACATACTGAACTAGGAGAATCAATAACACTATCTGAATTCTGAGTTCCTATAGATGCCAATCATTCTGAACCTCAATGGATAAAGCGAGATGGCAAAACTATTCAAGGGGCAAAAAGCTACAAGTCCCGCTCATCTGATTGGAGCTAAGTTTCATTGATATTTTGGAATTTATATTATATTCTCTTCTTTTTATCCTATTTGATTTTTAGTTGCTTGGGGACAAGCAACAATTTAAGTTTGGTGTTGTGATTAGCGGATAATTTATACGCTTTTTGGCACTGTTTTTAGTATGTTTTCAATGTAATTTGGTTAGTTTTTATTATATTTCTATTAGTTTTTAAATAAAAATCACAATTCTGGACTTTACTATGAGTTTGTGTGTTTTTCTGTAATTTCAGGTATTTTCTGGCTAAAATTGAGGGAGTTGAGCAAAAATCTGATTCAGGCTGAAAAAGGACTGCTGATGCTGTTGGATTCTGACCTCCCTGCACTCGAAATGAATTTTCTGGAGCTACAGAACTCCAAATGGCGCGCTCTCAATTGCGTTGGAAAGTATACATCCAGGGCTTTCCAGAAATATATAATAGTCCATACTTTTCTCAAGGATAGATGACGTAAACTGACATTTAACGCCAGTTCCATGTTGCAGTTTGGCGTCAAACGCCAGAAACAGGTTACAAATGGGAGTTGAACGCCAGAAACAGGTTAGAACCTGGCGTTCAACTCCAGAAACAGCCTAGGCACGTGAGAAGCTTAAGTCTCAGCCCCAGCACACACCAAGTGGGCCCCAGAAGTGGATTTCTGCACCATCTATCATAGTTTAGTCATTTTCTGTAAACCTAGGTTACTAGTTTAGTATTTAAACAACTTTTGGAGGTCTATTTCGCACCTCATGACATTTTAGATCTGAACTTTGTACTCTTTGATAGCATGAGTCTCTGAACTCCATTGTTGGGGGTGAGGAGCTCTGCTGTGTTTCGATGAATTAATGCAACTATTTCTGTTTTCTATTCAAACACGCTTGTTTCTATCTAAGATGTTTATTCGCACTTCAATATGATGGACGTGATGATCCATGACACTCATCATCATCCTCAACCTATGAACGCGTGCCTGACAACCACCTCTGTTCTACCTTCGATTGAATGAATATCTCTTGGATTCCTTAATCAGAATCTTCGTGGTATAAGCTAGAATCCATTGGCAGCATTCTTGAGAATCCGAAAAGTCTAAACCTTGTCTGTGGTATTCTGAGTAGGATTCAGGGATTGAATGACTGTGACGAGCTTCAAACTTACAAGGGCTGGGCCTAGTGACAGACGCAAAAGGATCAATGGATCCTATTCCAGCATGAGTGGGAACCGACAGATGATTAGCCTTGCGGTGACAGCGCACCTGGACCCTTTTCATTGAGAGGACGGATGGTAGCCATTGACAACAGTGATCCACCAACACACAGCTTGCCATAGGAGGAACCTTGCGTGCGTGAAGAAGAAGGCAGGGAGAAAGCAAAGATTCAGAAGACAAAGTATCTCCAAAACTCCAACATATTCTCCATTACTGTAGAACAAGTATTTAATTAGTGCTCTTTTATTTTTCACAATTCAAACTGATAATTATAATTGACCTCCTAACTAAGATTTACAAGATAACCATAGATTGCTACAAACCAACAATCTCCGTGGGATTCGACCCTTACTCACGTAAGGTATTACTTGGACGACCCAGTGCACTTGCTGGTTAGTGGTACAACTTGTGAAAAGTGTGATTCACAATTCGTGCACCAATCACCACTTCAGCAGCAACCAAAGAAGGAGTGAATGAAGAAGCAGAGGGTGATCAGGAACAAGCCAACTACATTGGGAGTTCACTAAGGTAGAACCATGACCCATACTCCAAAACATATAATCATGGTTGGAGAAACCACCCAAACTTTGGGTGGGGAAATCAACAAGACCAAGGCCAAGATCAGAGACGCCACAATCCCAACAACAATGCAATTCACCAACACTCCACATAGAGGTCATACCAACACCCACCCAACAACACTTCTCAACATCCATACCAAAGTCAAATTGGCCCTTCTCATCCTTCCAATCTCAAATCTCCATCATCGGAAGAAAGACTATCAAGGATTGAGACTCTACTTGAAGGCATATGCAAGGAGATTCAAGATAGAAAGGTGTTCAAAGAGGAAGTGCGAGCCAATATCAAGAATCAGGGAGAAACCATCAAGAGGCTGGAAATTCAAGTGGGATACCTATCTGAGAAGATTCCCAAACCTACCGATAGCTTCCTAAGTGACACAGAAAAAAATCGTAGAGGTGAAGCAAAAAAAGTCAGATGGGAAGATTATAAGATGGTTACTATAAGTGATAAGGAGACTGAGGAAGAGCCGAACAAACCATCAGAACAACCTGAAGATACATAAGCAGGAAAGCAGGAAGAGAATCATCAAGAAACCACAATTACATAGAAGGAGCTGCTGAGACTCTATGCACTCTTTCCCCAATTACTCAATGGTGGTGCAGAGAAGAGAATATACTCAAGGTTTCTTGACATATTTGCATCTCTCCATATAAACATACCATTCATCAAGGCCCTCCAACAAATGCCCTCATACATTAAGTACATGAAGGAGCTACTGACTAGAAAAAGCTCACTCAAGGGAGGACAAACCATAGTAATGAATAAGGAGTGCAGTGCTCTCATTCAACCAGAGCTGCCTACAAAAAGGAAGGACCTAGAGAGTTTTCACATCCCCTGTGCCATAGGAAAAACAATGTTTGATAAAGGACTCTGTGATCTGGGAGCCAGGATCAACTTAATGCCTTTATCCCTTATGAAGAGGCTGCAAATCAATGAGCTGATGCCCACAGACGTAGTCATCAGGTTGGCAGACAAAACTCAAAAACAAGCAATAGGAGTGGTTGAAAATGTGTTGGTGAAGGTTGGGAACTACTTCCTTCCCACAGACTTTGTCATACTGGAAATGGAAGAAAGTCATCTTCACCCAATAATATTGGGAAGACCATTCTTAGCTACAGCCAGAGCGCTCATAGATGTGGAGCGAGGAGAGCTGATACTGAGGGTACATGATGAACAACTCACCTTCAATGTCTTCAAACCTTCACAAGAAGCAAGTCAGGAAGGCAAAGAACTAAGGACAGAGCATGATAGAGCAATGGTGGGAGAAACAAGCATTGAGGCACAAGCTGTACACTCAGGAATTCCTTTGGGTGATGAACAAAATAATCAACAGATGTCACAGCTAAAGGAAACTCAAGTGGAGCCAAAACCACCAGAATCATATGGGACCAGCAACAAAATCCCCCTAGGAAAAGAGACCACAAAGAGCAGGATAACAGCAAGAGAAACAAAGAAGAAGATACCAAGGAGATGAAGGAACAAAAAGATCCCTATAGAAGATTTCTCTCCAGGGGATAAAGTGATCTCAGCTTACTTCCTAGATATCCCACCTCATCTCCCCACCATCCCATCTAAGTTACCTAAGGTTTTCACCATCAACAAAGTTCTCTCCCTAGAACATGTAGAGATCATTGATGAAGCCAATGGAGACATGTTTACCACAAGGGGGGAAGATTTGAAGCATTACCAACCACCCTGACAATGGAAGAACGTCAAGCTAGTGACGCTAAAGAAGCGCTTCATGGGAGGCAACCCATGTTTTACATGTTTTTAAAGTAGTTAATAAAGCAAGGTTCATGGATCGCAAATCAGCTTTGACATACCGTTGAATAAATCCTTTTATGCAACATATAGTGAAGAACAAGTTTGGTGTTCAAGGCACACTAAGAGGACATGAATGCAGCTCATAGCATGTCACTCTTAGCACCTTGAAAAAATCATCTTACACCACATTGCCACAAACTAAGTTTGGTGTCACTAAGGTTGCATACATGGAACATTAATTAGTCAGTTGGGTTGCATTTGTGAATAGCACTTAGTAGTTGACAAACAACAATTTTAAAAAGTAGTTACTCTTTCTTGTCTTTTAAATTTTGCTGCCACTTTCCACAAGTTTTCTTTTAATCACATTTCTTTTATTTTGAAGGAGAATTGATGGGGCAATTGAAGGGGTTCGGCCACCACAAAAAGAGAAGATTATACACGTGTCTCTAGGGGGATTGCATTGGAAATTGTTGCCATGCAATATTGGAAGGAGAACAAGCTTGGAAACTGAACCAACCCCATCATAAAATTGATGATCCTTGTGCTCATCCTATGCTAAACCCCATCCGTCCATCACACAACCACCCCATCAATCCACACCTTTCATTCACTCATCACTTTCCTATATAAGTGATTCCTAGTCCGTACTTCCCTTCACATTCTAGCAACCATTTTTTCAAACTTCTCACTCTAGAAGTACAATTCTCCAAGCTACACCCTATCCAAACCCAACCGAATTTCACCACTCATCACTAACTTCAACACCTTCACTTTTCAAAAATCACTCATGGCATCATCAAGCTCTAAAAGAAGAAAGGGGAAGGAGCCTATGGAGCAACGCCCCTTTGATGAAAAGAAGTTTAGAACTTTTTACCATGCACTTCAATTTGGATGGATGGCTGATAAGGAGATCATATATGAGCTAGGATTTCAAGTCAAGAAAACTGAGTGCCCCGAAATCACAGAGAAGGTAGAAAAGAGAAGATGGGAGCTCCTCACTGATCTAGTCACTGCGAGCATAAATGCAATTCTCGTAAGAGAGTTTTACGCAAACGCAGTGAGGTATGATAGAAAAGAGGAATCTTTTATAAGCTTTGTGAGAGGAGTAACTGTGGATTTTAGTCCCATGAACATCATGAGGGTGTTGAAGCTACGAACCATACCATTCGAGGAAGAAAGATATCAATCCCGAATAGATGGTAGTCCTGATTATCACCAAATTGTGAAAGATATCTACATACAAGGAGCAGATTGGGTGAGAGATCCCAATGGGAAGCCCAAATTCATAAAAAGAGGTGATCTCACCCCTGAAGCAAAGGGGTGGTTCAAAATTGTAAGGAGATCCATCCTCCCTGCCGGAAACAATTCAGAGGTGAATCTTAAGAGAGCAACAATGGTGCAATGTATACTTAGGGGGGGAGAGATCAAGGTGCATGAACTCATAGCTCAAGGCATTAGGAAGATGGCTGAGAAAAGTGATTCTGGGGGAAGGTTAGGCTATCCCAGCACCCTTTTCCGCCTATGTGACAAGGCAAGGGTGGTGTTCGAAGATGAAAACCCCGAATGGATAAAAGTTGGTATCCCAATTACTGTCCGGTGTATGCATGCTGTTGCATCTCCCCTACCCCAACGAAGGATAAGAAAGAGGCCAGTGCACCAAGTGGTAGAAGGACATGCACCAACTACAGGAAGCCATTGATGGCTTATCTAGACAATACTTGGAAAATCAAGGGGCACAGAAAGAGCTTCACCTACAGTTGATAAACCGTCAAGAAGAGTCACTATCTAGATGGATGAATCAACAAGGGGAGTGGCAAAGACAATTGATGGAGCAGCAACTGGAGCAAGGAAAACAACAGGGAGAATCCTTCCACAGGTTGGAACAAAGGCAGGATCAACAACAAGAAGCCATCCAAAAGATAATCAACATCCAAGCACATCAAGGTGCACACATACATGAAATGCATCGGAAACAATTAGAACAGGCAGAACTCTTTGACGAACACAGGGCATTTTCAGAAGGAGTTTACATGAGCCAGACTGGACACCAGGTGAACACTCAGGCCAGGCTCGGATACTTAATCGGACAACTACCTATACTACATCCGGGAATCATAAGCTATGAAGAAGTGAAGGATGAATTAGCACGAGAAGAAAGAGAGAGGGTAGAAAAGAGTCATGAATCAGTAAGGAAGGAACTTGAAGATTGGAAAAAAGCTAGACTGGCACGTATGCAAGGAAGCACAAGTGGACACAAAGAGGACAAACAAGAAGGAGAGCGCGAACAACCCCATGAGTAAAAGGTGGTGGAGTTCCCTCATTGTTCCATCTTTCTTTTTCAAGTCTTTTAAATAAGGAAAATCATGTATGAAATAGAACATGCTTCTATAGTAGCTTAGGAATTTTCAATTCTTTCTTTAAATTTATGTTTGCCTAGGTCTATGCTTGCTAGTCAAATTGCCTGCCTTCATTTTCATCTTGCTTATTGTATGCTTGTCCTTTTAAGTCCAATAAAAAGAGATGTTATGAAAGACCAGAGTGATGTTCAAGTTGTGGAGTAGGTCCTTAAATTTGTGGTGTAGTAATCACTTAGCTAAGTTGGTTCACCAACAAGGTGGGAAGGCAACTATCTGTCTTGAATCATATGCTTGAAACACACCCCATGAGACTAGCTAAATAATAAGATCCTAATAAGAAAAAGAAAAAGAATAATAAGAGTTGAAAAAGAAAGAAAAGTTAATAAAGAATAAGGCTAGGCACCAAGGGCTTGAATCTTGAGGGATGTGTCTGTGGTGCTCTTGTACCAAGGATCTGCTTGGATGAATAAGTTCTTAGGAGTGCTTCATCACTTGGTAACTTGGGTTAACTAACCCGGGATTATCAACTGAAAATCTACTATCAAGAGCAACCTTGCTACAGAACATTTAGTAACCCAAAGAGGTGCTGGACACCAAGACCTCAAGGAAAGAAAATAACAAACCATGTGCCTGTGGTGTGCATGTATAGGGGAGAGAGACTTGAGGGAGTAAGTCCTTAGGGGTGTTTCATCACCTAGCACCTTGAACCAACTGGTTTGGGAGTGTTGGCTGAAAGCTTATCTTAAAGAGTCGCCCCCTCACAGAACACTTAGCCTAAGGAAGAAATAAACCTTGGAAAGACAAAGGGATCAAGAAATAAAGGTCTCAAAGGGTGCAATCAAGTGAGTATTCCAAGGCATGATAAAGGTCTGAAAGCCAGTAAAGGAATGAACCTAAGTTGCTATGCATGAAATCCCATAAAACCAAGAACATGACTTCCACAATAATGATTCATTCCTCTTGTCATTTCATTCATCATTCTCTTGTTCCAGTACTTGCTTAGGGACAAGCAAGCTTTAAGTTTGATGTTGTGATGCCAGGGCATTTTGGCCAGTTTCACTGACATTTTCTTTATGGTTTTAAGGTAGTTTCATGCATTTTCTTAGGAAATAAGCAAGTTTTGGGTAAATAATCACTTACATCTTGATTCAAGCAAACATTGTGAATTTTACATGATTTCATGAGAATTATGCATGAATTAAAGGACAAATTGAATTATACATGTCTCATAACTTGGATCAGAGCTTTGATGCACTTTATTGCTTGATTTCAGGATAAAGGAAGCAAGGAAGAACCACGTTAGCAGCCACATTAGTCTAGCTAACGTGACCACTAACGTGGAATGAAGGCTAGCTTGCAACGTTAATGAGAAAAGTGATTGCCAATAATGCCTTCGTGAGCCATCATAGCCCACGTTAGTTGCCACGTTAACTATGTTAACGTGGAAGCTAACGTGAAAGAGAAGTATAACTCCAACGTTAGTGGTAAAAGTAAGTGCCACTAACATTCCAAAAGGGGCAACTGGCCACGTTAAGAGCCACGTTAACTTAGTTAACGTGAGCTCTAACGTGGAAGAAGAAGATGATGCCAATGTTAGTGACACCCACCTTTGTCACTAACGTTGGACTAAGCCCATATTGGCTACGTTAAAAGCCATGTTAACCTAGTTAACGTGGACTCTAACGTGGAGGGAGCAAGAATCACCAACGTTAGTGACACTCACCTTTGTCACTAATGTTGGATTGAGCCACTATGAGCAACGTTAGTTTCCACGTTAATTACATTAACGTGGAAGCTAACGTGGAGAAGAGGGATGATGAGCCAACGTTAGTGACACTCACCTTTGTCACTAACGTTGGAGATGGCTATCAATACCACGTTAGAAGTCACGTTAACTTAGTTAACGTGAACTCTAATGTGGGAAATAAGGGCGTTCTGAAGCGTTAGTGACAAAGGTAAGTGTCACTAACGCTCTCGAAGATTTGGCAAGCCTACGTTAAAGACCACGTTAACTATTCTAACGTGAACTCTAACGTAGGGAGAAAGGGGTACTCTCAACGTTATTGAAAAAGGTAAACCCCAGTAACGTTTGCGAAGGGCCAAGGGTCAACGTTAGTGGTCACGTTAGTGCCACTAACGTTGAAGTTAACGTGGACCACTTTGGTTAGGAACGTTAGTGAAAAAGGTGATTGTCAGTAACGTTCTCAATCCCACAATTTCACTTAACGTTAACACCACTAACGCCCTAAGCTAAAGTTCCTGTCTACTTCACACTTTCTCTGCAAGTAAAGCTGAGCCCACTGAAGAAGATAACTGCTTCAACTCAAGATCCAAAGGCCCACATCCAAGACTTGAAGAATCAACTAGAAGATCAGAAGAGTAGTATATATAGGAGTAGCTTTGAACTATAAAAAGGGGAACTTTTGGGCATTAAGGGAATTACACTCTCTGTATTTTACTTTCTCTGCACTTCTAGTTTAACTTTTAGAATGTACTCTCCATCTTTGCTTTCCATTCCCAGAGCTATGAACAACTAAACCCCTTTCATTGGGTTAGGGAGCTCTGTTGTAATTTGATGGATCAATAATAGTTTTCATTATTCTTCTTCTTTCTTTTCTCTTGATTTTACTAGAAAGCTTTCAATCTTCATCCAATTGAGTAGTTATCTTGGAAAAGAAGCTATTCATACTTGGATCTCTTCTGAACCTTGGAAAAGGAATGAAGAGATCATGCTAGAAATGCTTTCTCATGTTGGACCAAATTGGGGTTTGGGCGGATATGGTGACATATAATTCTCCCAATACTTTGATTTGGAAATGCATGTGGTATAATCAGTGACCACACTTCATCTCTTCTTATGAGCAATTAGACCAAGGAATTGGCTATTGATCTGATTTGAGAGATTGAATTACCAAGGAATTGGAATTCAATCACTTAAGATTGTCAAGGAGATCAATGAATGCATTGATTGAGGAAGAGATGAAAATGAACTTGATCTGGAGAATGCAACATCTCCTAAGCCCAATGAATTCCCAATTTCTGATCTTACCCATTCTCTTTACTTTATGCCATTTACTTTCATGCTAAACTTCCCTTCTCCATTTAAGATTCTGCAATTTAGTTCCCGTCATTTATTTTCTGCTATTTACTTTCCCGCCATTTAATTTCCTGCAATTCTCAACTCACTTTCTGCTTAGCTCAACTAGAATATTCTTCCAATTAAAGTTGCTTGACCAATCAATCCCTGTGGGATTCGACCTCACTCTACTATGAGTTTTTACTTGACGACAATTCGGTATACTTGCCGAAGGAAATTTGTTGAGAGACAAGTTTCCGTGCATCAGACATCTTCTACTATGGGCTTACAGAAAGAGCTCAGATATCTCTAGACCACTCATCTGGTGGATCTATACACCTGAGAAAGACTATTGAAGAGGCTCAAGAGCTTATTGATATAGTTGCTAGGAATAAGCATCTGTACATAAGTAATAAGTCCTCCATGAAAGAAGAAGCTAAGGCAGTATCAATTGACTTTAGTCCTCAGGAACAAGTTGCTGAACTCAATCAGCAACTATCTTATATAACAAGGCAGTTAGCAGAACTTAAGGAGATGCTACAAGAGACCAGAATTGCTAACAAGGATATGGAATCACAATTGAATCAGACTAAACAGCAGTTATCAAAACAGATAACAGAGGAATGCCGAGCAGTTCAATTTAGAAGTAGAAAAACGCTAAACACTTCAACTCAAAATAGCAGAAAGCCAAGAAAAGAACAACTGATAGAGGAGGAGCAACCTGCTACCCAAAATCCCTCTGATGACAGTAAGAGCCCAGAGAGGAATATGTCTGGCGATCAAACGCCAGAAACAGGTGAAAAACTGGCGTTAAACTCCAATTCCACGTCCAGTTCTGGCGTTCAAACGCCAAAAAAGGGTAGGAATCTGGCGTTAAATGCCCAATCCATGTCCAGTTCTGGCGTCCAGACGCCAGAGAGGGATCAGACACCTGCAAGTGCTGATACTAACTCCCTCAAGAAGGCTTCTCAACCTGCCTCTGTAGGAAATCAACCTGCAGCAACTAAGGTTGAAGAATATAAAGCCAAAATACCTTATCCTCAGAAACTCTGCCAAGCGGAACAAGATAAACAATTTGCTCGCTTTGCAAACTATCTCAGGACTCTTGAAATAAAGATTCCGTTTGTAGAGGCACTTGAGAAAATACCCTCTTATGCTAAGTTCATAAAAGAGATCTTAAGTCATAAGAAGGCTTGGAGAGAAACAGAAAAAGTTTTTCTCACTGAAGAGTGCAGTGCAGTCATCCTAACAAGCTTACCAGAGAAGCTTAAGGATCCTGGAAGCTTTATGATACCATGCACATTAGAGGGTACTTGTACTAAGATAGCCCTATGCAACCTTGGGGCAAGTATCAATCTAATCCCTGCATCTACTATCAGGAAGCTCGGCTTGGCTGAAGAGGTCAAACCAACCCGGATATGTCTTCAACTTGCTGATGGCACCATTAAATATCCATCAGGCATAATTGAGGACATGATTGTCAAGGTTGGGCCATTTGCCTTTCCCGCTGACTTTGTAGTGCTGGAAATGGAGGAGCACAAAAGTGCAACTGTCATTTTAGGAAGACCCTTCCTAGCAACTAGACGAACCCTCATTGATGTCGAAAAAGGGGAGGTGACCTTAAGAGTCAATGAGGATGAGTTCAAGCTAAATGCTGTTGAGGCAATGAAGCATCCAGACACATCAAAAGACTGCATGCATGTTGATATTATTGACTCCCTGGTAGAGGAGATCAACATGGCTAAGAGTCTCGAATCAGAGCTAGAAGATATCCTTATAGATGTCCAGCCTGATCTGGAGGAATCAGAGGAAATAAAAGAGCCTCTGAAGTTTCCTTAGGAAGAGGAGAAACCTCCTAAACCCGAGCTCAAACCACTACCATCATCCCTGAAATACGCATTTCTGGGAGAAGGTGACACTTTTACGATGATCATAAGCTCTGCTTTAAATCCACAGGAAGAGAAAGCACTACTTCAAGTGCTAAGGACACACAAGGCAGCGTCCATAAGTGATCTTAAGGGCATCAGCCCAGCAAGATGCATGCATAAGATCCTATTGGAGGACGATGCTAAGTCAGTGGTTTAACCACAGAGGCGGCTAAATCCAGCCATGAAGGAGGTGGTGCAGAAAGAGGTCACCAAGTTACTGGAGGCTGGAATTATTTATCCCATTTTTGATAGCCCCTGGGTGAGCCCTGTCCAAGTTGTCCCCAAGAAGGGAGGCATGACAGTGGTTCATAATGAAAAAAATAAACTGGTTCCTACAAGAACAGTTATAGGGTGGCGTATGTATATTGATTATAGAAGGCTCAATACAGCCACCAGGAAGGATCACTTTCCTTTACTATTCATAGACCAGATGCTAGAAAGAGTAGCAGGTTATGAATACTATTGCTTTTTGGATGGCTATTCAGGTTATAACCAAATTGTAGTAGATCCTCAGACCAAGAGAAAACAGCATTTACATGCCCTTCTGGAGTGTTTGCTTACAGAAGGATGCCTTTTGGTCTGTGCAATGCACCTACAACCCTTCAGAGGTGCATGCTCTCTATCTTCTCTGATATGGTAGAGAAATTTCTGGAAGTCTTCATGGATGACTTTTTAGTATTTGGAGACCCATTCAGCTCCTGCCTTAACCATCTAGCACTTGTTCTAAAAAGATGCCAAGAGACCAACCTAGTTTTAAACTGGGAAAAATGTCACTTTATGGTGACTGAAGGAATTGTCCTTGGGCATAAAATTTCAAACAAGGGAATAGAGGTGGATCAAGCTAAAGGGGAAGTAATTGAAAAATTACCACCACCTGCCAATGTTAAGACAATCAGAAGCTTTCTGGGGCATGCAGGATTCTATAGGAGGTTTATAAAGGATTTTTCAAAAATTGCAAAACCTCTGAGTAATCTGCTAGCTGCTGACACGCCATTTATGTTTGACACAGAGTGTTTGCAGGCGTTTGAAATCCTGAAAGCTAAGCTGGTCACAACACCAGTTATTTCTGCACCAGACTGGACATTACCATTCGAACTAATGTGTGATGCCAGTGACCATGCCATTGGTGCAGTACTGGGACAGAGGCATACCAAGCTTCTGCATGTCATTTATTATGCTAGCCGTGTTTTAAATGATGCCTAGAAAAGTTACACAACCACAGAAAAATAATTGCTTGCAGTGGTTTATGCCATTGACATATTTAGATCATACTTAGTAGGATCCAAAGTGATTGTGTACACTGACCATGCTGCTCTTAAATATCTACTCACAAAGCAGGATTCAAAACCCAGGCTCATAAGATGGGTGTTACTTCTGCAAGAGTTTGATATAGAAATAAGAGACAGAAAAGGGACAGAGAACCAAATGGCTGATCATTTGTCCCGGATAGAACCAGTAGAAGGGGCGTCCTTTCCCTCTATTGAGATCTCTGAAACCTTTTCGGATGAGCAATTGTTTGCCATTTAGGAAACACCATGGTTTGCAGATATTGCAAACTATAAAGCTGCAAGATTCATACCCAAGGAGTACAGCAGGCAACAAAAGAAAAAATTAATTACTGATGCAAAGTACTACCTGTGGGATGAACCATATCTCTTTAAGAGATGTACAGACAGAATAATCCGTAGGTGTATGCCTAGAGAAGAAGCACAAAAGATCCTATAGCATTGTCATGGATCACAATATGGAGGACATTTCGGAGGTGAGTGAATAGCCACAAAAGTCCTCCAATATGGCTTCTACTGACCCACTCTCTATAAAGACTCCCGAGAGTTTGTGCGTAACCATGACAGCTGTCAGAGAGCTGGTAATCTGCCTCATAGTTACGCCATGCCTCAGCAAAGGATCTTAGAGATTGAGTTGTTTGACGTATGGGGTATTGACTTCATGGGGCCTTTCCCACCATCATACTCAAACACTTATATTCTAGTCGCAGTCGACTATGTATCCAAATGGGTAGAGGCCATTGCAACACCCACCAATGATAATAAGACAGTGCTGAAGTTCCTCCAGAAACATATCTTCAGCAGGTTTAGTGTCCCTAGAGCATTAATCAGTGATGGGGGCACTCACTTCTGCAACAAACAACTTTACTCTGCTATGGTCCGATATGGAATTAGCCACAAGGTGGCAACTCCATATCATCCACAGACAAATGGGCAAGCTGAAGTCTCTAATAGAGAACTAAAAAGAATCCTGGAATGGACTGTAAGTACTCGTAGAAAGGATTGGGCAAGAAGCTTGGATGACGCTCTGTGGGCATACATAACAGCATTCAAGACTCCTATAGGGACCTCTCCATACCAGCTTGTGTATGGTAAGGCCTGTCATCTACCTGTGGAACTGGAGCATAAGGCCTACTGGGCAACCAGGTTCCTAAACTTTGATGCCAAATTAGCTGGAGAAAAAAGATTGCTCTAGCTGAATGAGCTAGAGGAATTCAGACTCACTGCTTTCAAAAATGCCAAGCTTTACAAAGAGAAAGCAAAAAGGTGGCATGAAAGAAAGCTATCATCTAGAGTCTTTGAACCAGGACATAAGGTTCTGCTATTTAACTCTAAGCTCAGATTATTCCCTGGGAAACTAAAATCCCGGTGGAGGGGACCATATGTGATTAAAAGTGTGTCACCAAATGGCTATGTGGAGCTTCAAGACATTGATTCTAATAAGAAGTTCATTGTTAATGGACAGAGAGTCAAGCATTATCTTGAAGGCAATGTTGAGCAAGAATGCTCAAAGCTGAGACTAGATTAAAAGCTCAGTAAGTTCCAGCTAAAGACAATAAAGAAGCGCTTATTGGGAGGCAACTGATGCGGGCAGAAATTGGCGAATTAAAAATTGTTAAAATATATACATTGCAAGTATAGTTCTTAACTCGCCAGAAATCCACCGCTCAATTTAGAAAGGTGTCACAGAAAATTAAAATTTAAAATACTGGGAGTATGAATCCCAGGTCGTCTCCCAACGAGTTGCAGAAAAGTGTGCTATTTTATTAATCAGAGATTTTCAAAAAGGGTTGAATTGAGCAAACAGGAAATTAAATTGGTGAATTTGAATAATGTAAATAAAAGCCTTGACTGGGAATTGATTAGTTGGAATCCCTATTATTGTTGGAATGCTCTCAGGATTAATTGACAATTGAAGGTTGTCCTGTTTAGTTATCCTTCACTAGGTAAAGGAAAGTCAAACAAGTTGGAATGCTACGTCCGTTCACAAGTCGCAATCCACTTAATTAAAAGGGATTGGTGTTAGTGATTAGGAGGCAATCTAACCATAAACCCAATTACAATTTTTCTTTCAAGCCTCCCAACTCAAGGGTTCCTTTCAATCAATTCCCCATCAAGTTAGGGAACTACTCGCTCATTGTGAATGTAAAATTCATAGCATATAAAAAGGAATTAAAGGAAGACATTGTAAATAAAAATCGAAATAGTCAATTAAAAATAAAGGTGATCCTTGTATTAAATAATCCTAAAAATATTCCAATGGTAAAATTAACAAAGCAAAGAACATGGAAGAGTGAAGCCAAGTAAAGAAAACGAACTAGAATGACAAAGTCTTGATGAGGTAATAACTCTTCTCAGTGTTCCAATGCCAAAAACATTAAGAGAAAATTAAATCCTAAGAACTATGAATGTGTAGAGAGAAAACCTAGAGGATGAGTAAAACTAGATCTAAAAACTAAAATCGTGTAGAATGAATGTTGTCTCTGGTTTCTGCATGTTCTCTGGCTCTAGTCTGCTATTCTGGGCCGAAAATTGGGTCAAAATAGGGTCCAAAATTGCCCCCAGCGAGTCTACAAATTATGCAGATCGCGCATGCCACGCGATCGCGTCGCTCATGCAGACGCGTCATTCGCGTTTCGCTTCACCACGCGGGCGCGTCGTCCACACCTCTGCGTCGCTCGTGCTTTTCCATTTCGCGCGGTCGCATCATCCATGCGGCCGCGTCACTGCGATTTGATCTTCTCCGCGCGGTCGCGTCGTCCATGCAGCCGCGTTGCTTCTCGTTGGTCATCTCTTCAATTTCTTGTGTTCCTTCCATTTTTGCTAGCTTCCTTTCCAATTTCCAACTCATTCTTGCCCTATAAAGCCTGAAATGCTTAACACACAGATCACGGCATCGAATGGAATAAAGGAGAAGTAAAATGTATAATTAAAAGTCTCTAGGAAGCAGTTTTCACTCATGTAATAATTTCAGGAAGGAAATATAAATGCATGCTATTTTAATGAATAAGTGGGTTAGGATCATGATAAAACCACACAATTAAACACAATATAAACTATAAAATAGTAGTTTATCAACCTCCCTACACTTAAACATTAGCATGTCCTCATGCTCAATTGAAGGAGATAAAATAAACAAGTATGAACATGTAGAAACTAATGCAATGCAATGCAATCCTATATATATGAATGCAACTATATGATTCTTGCCCACTTGATCGAAAGTAAATAAGCTCTTCAAAATAATTACAAATCAAATTCCACTAATTCTATCATTATACAGTAAGACAGACAAAGGTGCAAGAGGATAGCTCGTGAAAGCAGGGAACATGGAAATTCAAGCATCGAACCCTCACTGATGATGTATGTACGCTCTGATCTCTCTAGTGTATAGAGTAATCACTCTTTCCTTCTCTAATCATGTTCTCTAACTTTTGTTCTTCTCCTAACCAATCAACAACAGTTAACATACCAATGCAAACATCATGAGGTCTTTCCAGGGTTGTAATGGGGCCAAGGTAGAGGTAGAGGTATATATATGATTAAGTGAGCTTATAAATTGAATCTTTAATTAACCCAAGCTTTAATCTAACCTATATATATTTAGTGTGACCTTAGAATTCATACTTAGCTACCCAGAATTCCCTTTTGCATTCCATACTCATGTATCAACTTTTTATTTTAAAATTTTTTTTATATGTTCATTGATCTTTGAATTCTTAATTCAGCATTGGGGTGATTTTGTCCCCTCATTTATTTATTATTATTTTTAGATAGACATAAAAATAAACATAGCTTATCAATGCACATAGATTTTTAATTCTTATAGTTTCACATGAGTAGGTATCCAAATTCCCATTGTATTATCATGACACATTCTTTTAATAACTTTTGTTCCCACAATTTCCCATATTTAACTAGCACACACAATTCTATCTTAAGCTAACCAAAGATTCAATTTGGGATATACAATTGTTTTTCCGCTTAAGGCTAGTAATGTGGTGAAATATAGAACAAATAGGATTTAAAGGCTCAAAATGGTTAACAAAGGTAATTGAAAAGGGTAGGCTTAATTTGGATAAGTGAGTTTAAACAAAAGATGGCCTCAATCATATGCAAGCATACGAATATAATAAATATTGGATATATAGGATGAAACAAAATATAGATTACAATCATAGAGAAGTAAACACACAAGAATAAAATGTTTATGGTTAAATAATGTAACCATATATAAAGGCTCAAATCTTCATAGGTTGTGTGTTCTTTAGCTCAAAAATCATGTTCCAAATACAATTTCAAGCAGATTTATCATAAAAAATTTTTAAAAATTAGTGAAATTTTGTTCCAAAGATAGAGTCTTAGAAGAAACTTATTGTCTTTTCAATCAAGTAGAGCATGCATGCAACTAACCTATTACTATGCAATTTATCCTATTCTATAAAAGAAAGAAAATCTAACTAAAATATCCTAATTTATTCGTGCTAGGGAAGAAAAATTACCTCCGGAAGTCAGGTACTGACCGACCTCCCCACACTTAAGGCTTTGCACCATCCTCGGTGCCATCTGTCAGGAACAGGGGTGGGCTGGTAGCAGTATCTCCACAGTCGGGACCATCATGGCTCCCTATGCTAGTAAAGGAAGTGGAGTCTGGGGTGTCTGAGTCCTTGAAGTGTCCCTTGAGTAGCTCCTTGAGGTGTTTGAATCGGCGCTCGTTACGGCGCTCTCTTAACTTCGCTTTCTGTTCTTGCCGATCAAAGCTTTTGATTATCTGCTGGAGCAGTTCATCAGTTGTAGGTGCTTGTGGTGTTGAAGAAGGAATATCTTCAACTGGAGTAGTAAGAAGGCTTGTAGTGGCTGCTGAAAGTCTGAGTTATTTCCCATTAGGGACATACTGATCATCCCGTGAGAGCATGGCTTTGGTGTCTCCAGCTCTGTAGGAGACTCCGGCTGCTGAGACAAGATTTGAGACCAAGGCAGGAAAAGGTAAGTTGCCCACAATTTGTATGTGTCCCATGGCATTCCGGATATGTCTTGGTAGATTCAGAGGCTGGTCTGTAAGGATGCACCATAGTAGAACGGCCATGTCTGCAGTGAAGGAGGACTCGTGAGTGCTCGGAAAGACATAATGGGACAGGATCTGTGCCCATATGCGAGCCTCCAAGGTAAGTGCTGAAGTCGATATTCCCTTAGGGAGGGTACGATGGTATCCGTATATCCAACGGCTGCCAGGTAGTGCGATAACTCTGAGAACAGCTTCCCAGTCAAATTGGTACATCTGGCACTTGAGTGCGGCTTCTTGAAAGGCGTCCAATCCTTCTGGAATAGGGAGAAGACCTAAAGCTTTTTGAATGGCCTCTTCTGTAATGGGTACTTGCTTCTGACGAACAAAGACAGACTGCAGGGTAGGCAGGTAGAAGTTAGAGTAGAACTCGACTACCCAAGAAAGATTTGCCTGCCTTGGTTATCTCTGTAGGAAACCCCATTGTCTTCCTTCAATTTGCGGCTCAACAAAAGTAGCAATATTGGGCGGGAGGATAAGAAGGTATTCGTTGTTGTAACTCCTTTCAGCTATAATAGGGAACATCTGCTCACAGTAGCGATTTGGAAATCGCGCAGTGTCCTTTGCTGGAAAGGCTTTCTCCTTTTCATCAACCTTGATGATCCTCTTAACTCTTTTTGTTGAGGGCTTGACTGCAGTTGAAGAAGGCTCTGCCACTAGTGCTCTTTTAGTTCCTCTCCTTGCTAGGGGTTTGGGAGTAGCTTTCTCTTTTTCTTTCTTGTTGGCCATCCTGAAAAGGGAAGAGAGAGTAAATTGAATTCAAAGAGATATATAGCAAGGAAGAGAACGGAAAAGGTGGTGATGGATGCACATTAAGAGGTAACTGACATTAACACACGCTCATGAGTACATGTGAAAAGTCATCGAAGGAAAATAGCTAGTGCATATAGTGACAAGTGAATGCAAGGTGTTTATTGGCATGCCGGAAAAGGGCATGAGTAGCATAGAGCAAGCATTACTTTGTAACGAACCATCACGTTTGTATTGACAATTAAATTCAATTAATATAATAGTAAAGGAAATTTGTGAAAAGCAAGCGTTGAATATTAGAATAACATAGAGAAGTGCATAATGCCATATGGGCTTTTTCACAAACACATAGCATGCAAGGTAAATAAAGTATAGAAAGTAGTAAAGTGAACATGCAAGCAACCCTTTAAAGAAAATAATATATAATTACCACACAATTTGCAACAATCCACAAGCATATAAGGAAGAATAATGACTTAAATAAAATTCTAACACCATGTAAAAAGGAAAGAAGAAGAAAGAAAATACGAATAATGAAAAGAAAAAAGGAAAGAAAAGAAAATAACATATAAAATAAGAAGATGAGAAAAAAGAAAAGAGGGAAGAAGAAAATAAAACCTTGGTAATGGAGGTGAGAGAGATAGAGAGTGAAAGGTGAGATAGAAGGAAGAAGGGAGGAGGAAGAAATAAGGAGGGAAAAGAAAAATTAGGATTTGGAGAAGAGAAAGATATGATATTTGGCAAAAGTAGGAAAACTGTGCGCCGCAAGTGACGCGATCGCATGGGGCACGCGGTCGCGCGACTTGCGCTTAAGGTGATTGACGCGGTCGCGTCGGCCACGCGATCGCGTGACCCAGTTTGTGCCAGTGGCGCGAGGGTTGCCTCACACTCGCACAACTCTCTGTTCAAAATTATTAAATGCCAAATTTTAGGTGGCACGATTGCGTGGGGCATGCGATCGTGTGAGTAGGCAGTTTATGGGGTACGACGCGGCTGCATGGGGCACGCAGTCGCGTGAGGGGAATTACGCGTCCAGCGCCAGTCCAGCACCACTCTAGCACAACTTTTAGCTGTGCATCCGTTTTACGTCGAAAATCAGGGCACGCGGCCGCGTGGGCACGCGGTCGCGTGGGTTGATTTGTGCCACTGGCACGCCTCCAGCCATGCTCCAGCATGACTCTCTATTCGTTTTTATTTTTCTTTCCTCTCCTTGCCACGCGGACGCATCGCTGATGCGGTCGCGTCGCATGGCACTTTCCTTTTTTTTTATAAATATGCAGATGCAGATGCACGAAAGTACTGATAAAGAGAAGAGTTTTTGAATATGAAAAACTAAAAATAAAGAAAAGAACGATCATACCATGGTGGGTTGTCTTCCACCTAGCACTTTGCTTTAACGTCCGTAAGTTGGACGCTCCACTAGCTCAATCTTCTGCTATATGGGGATCCTCCAAGAGGAAGATCTCAAGCTCCTTATTTTTCTGCATCTTCTCGCCATGGTATAGCTTCAGGCGTTGTCCATTAACTTTGATAAGTTCAGAACTTGAAGGATGACTTAGGTGATAGACTCCGTACGGTTCGGCCTTCTCTACTCTGTATGGACCTTCCCATCTGGATCTCAACTTGCCTGGCATGAGCCTCAGATGAGATTTGTAAAGGAGGACTAAATCCCCAGGTTGGAACTCTTTCCTCTTGATGTGTTGATCATGTGCAGCCTTCATCTTTTCCTTGTATAGTCTTGAGTTCTCATAAGCTTCTAGGCGAAGGCTTTCCAGTTCTTGCTGTTGCAACTTCCTTTTAGCTCCGGCGTTCTCCATCCCCATGTTGCACTCCTTGACTGCCCAAAAGGCTTTGTGCTCTACCTCAACAGGGAGATGACAAGCTTTTCCATAAACTAAGCGGAACGGACTCATCCCAATGGGTGTTTTGTATGCTGTTCTGTATGCCCAGAGTGCATCTTGTAGCCTAGTGCTCCAGTCCTTTCTATGAGGTTTGACTATCTTCTGCAAGATACGCTTTATCTCTCTGTTTGACACCTCGGCTTGCCCATTGGTCTGAGGATGGTATGTTGTTGCAACCTTATGAATTATCCCATGCCTCTTCATTAATCCTGTTAGTCTCCTGTTACAAAAATGGGTGCCTTGATCGCTCACGATTACTCGTGGTGATCCAAAGCGACAAATAATGTGGTTTCTCACAAAGGAAACAACAGTGTTAGCATTATCAGTGCGGGTAGGAATTGCTTCCACCCATTTGGAAACGTAGACAGCTAATAATATATAAAAATAACCATTAGAATTTGGAAATGGACCCATGAAGTCAATGCCCCAAACATAAAAAATTTCACAGAAAAGTATAATTTGTTGAGGCATCTCATCCCTCCTAGATATATTACCAAATTTTTGGTATGGGGGGCAAGATTTACAAAATTCAGCAGCGTCTCTAAAAAGAGTAGGCCACCAGAATCCACAGTCCAAGATTTTTCTAGCAGTTCTTTAAGGGCCAAAATGTCCTCCACTCTCAGATGAGTGACAGGCCTCTAAGATGGACTGGAATTCTGATTGAGGCACACACCGTCTAATTACCTGATCAGCGCCACATCTCCATAAATATGGGTCATCCCATATATAATATTTAGACTCGCTTTTCAACTTGTCTCTTTGATGCTTAGAAAAGTTAGGAGGAAATGTGCGGCTAACTAGATAATTAGCTACAGGTGCATACCAGGGAGATACCTCAGATACTACTTGCAGGTTATCAAATGGAAAATTATCATCTATAGGAGCAGAATCATCCTTAATGTGCTCAAGGCGATTTAAGTGGTCTGCCACTAAATTCTGGTTACCACTCCTATCCTTTATTTCTAAATCAAATTCTTGTAATAGCAATATCCAACGTATGAGTCTTGGTTTGGACTCCATTTTAGATAATAGATACTTTAAAGCTGCATGGTCCGAATACACTACTACTCTAGTACCAAGTAAATAAGCTCGGAATTTATCCAGAGCAAAAACAATAGCAAGAAGCTCTTTCTCAGTAGTAGTATAATTGGACTGGGCAGCGTCTAAACTCTTAGACGCATAAGCAATAACAAAAGGATCCTTACCTTCGCGCTGAGCCAACACTGCTCCTACTGCATGGTTGGAAGCATCGCACATGATTTCAAATGGCTGGCTCCAGTCTGGTCCTCTCGCAATTGGAGCTTGAGTCAGGGCGGCCTTCAGCTTATCAAACGCTTGCTTACAATCTTCACTGAACTCGAACTCAATATCCTTCTGTAGTAATCTGGATAAGGGAAGTGCTACCACTACAAGAAAAACACCCATTCAGGTACACTTGAAAAGTGTAGCCAAAAATGAAAAAAAATGATGCCTTAGGCTACGGCTACGCTTTTTGGGCTACGGCTACGCTTTTTGGAGTGATTCCTATTCGGCCGTTGCCTATTCTCAAAGGCTACGCTTTTCTGCACCAAGGGCTACGCTTTTGGCGTTTGGGAATAGGCTACGCTTTTCAAGTGATGCTGTCCAGGACCAAAGGCTACGCTTTTCAGCTTTCATTCTTCTAGAATAGGCTACGCTTTTCAACGCTACTGCATCACTTGTAAAGCGTAGCCACATTGTATACCACAGCTACTTTTTATAAGCGTAGCCTTAGGTCCTTCTTTTTTTTTTTTAATATATACTATAGCTACTGTATATAAGTGTAGCCTTAGGTCTCTTTTTTTTTTTTGTATACTATAGCTACTATATATAAGTGTAGCCTTAGGTCTTTTTTTTTCCCCTATATATATATATATATCTAATAATTATTAATACAACATAATAGTTAATATGATTACATGTATAAATGAGTTGAATATTACAAAATAAAAATAAATACATAATTATACTAAATAATTTCTTTATATAATAAAAATTATCTCTAACCAAAATATATTTATAACATTGATCCAAAAGTACTAGAATGAAGTTAACTGTAAAAATTCATACATCTCAAACTAAAATAAGCATAGCCATATCAAAACCATAATATCACTTAGCCAATAAAAGTATCTTCTAATAAAAATCATTAGTCAACCATACATGTAAAGATTCTAAATAGCACTCTATCTTAGCCAATAAACCACAATAATAGCCAGCTTAATCTTCATTATTACTTAATCTTCATTGTTACCCTGCATAATTATATAGAAAAGTAATTAAAAAATATTCATAATGACATTCATAATTATAAAAATTAAATGGAACACGTAGACATAGTAAACCAAGAAAGCATATACTAAAAAAAATAACATGGTCACGGCAGAAGAGGTGAATTCAAGGAATTATGTATTATCTTGTTTCATTAAAACCATGAAAATCTACAGGTGTTTCTTTCTTCCATTTCCTTTAACACAATCCTAATATGTCCCTATAGCATTTTTCATGCACTAATTAACCAGACTTTCACACTTAAATTAGATATAGGAGAGGTAAAAAATTATCAAAAAATTAAGACATCATATAATGTTAGAAGAAGTGAATCAGCTTTATTATACCAAATTCAATTATAAATGAGTCATTGACTTTGGAGATTTGATACATTGAATTGTTCTATATGGACATAAATAGAAGAAATTATTAGCCCCTAAAAATGCTTAAAACTTAACACTAGATTAAGAAATACTCATAATTAAAAGCAGAAACTACCTGGTCAGCAATCATTTCAAGTCCCGTGCTTTGCATTAAAGACTTTACGCCCACGCCATCACCAAGTTTTTGACTAGCTGCTCGGAACCTTCCATAGATTTATCAGGGTTTATCTGCCCCAAAAAAAAGATTCAATAGAATGCGAGAAACGGTTTCACAAATAGAAACACATGAGAACTATTAGTTTAATATTCAATTCTGTTTCAATCAAAATGAGTACCTTGAGAGCATATAATGGTGACTCCACTCCTTAAACCGGAACAAGCCTACCACCTGTCAAATCCTAACGAGATTGTAGCATTACACTTCTGAAGTTTTATCCATATTGAAGAACTAGTAAACTAAACAATCAAGAGATTTTTCTTGGTCTCGTTAGGTACCTGAGCAAAAGAGTCGCTTAAGGAGTGAGCAGGGTCAGTTGAAACCACCATAGTAGAGTGCCCATGATTTGCAAATCTCACTGCAAGGGAGGCAGCACAACTTCTTGTAATACTTGAGTATAATTAACTAGCATGCATACCTGAGTATGAAAGGAACTCTCAACTTGGGGGAACTGTATCTCCAAAAAAGTCAGCTTCTTCAACCATCTTCAATAAAGCTCTCCTTACAATGTCCCCAAATACATACCAGAAATCAACTTATCAAATATCTAAGAACAATAGTGAAAGAATATTACAGAATTACACATGCTGGTTAAAGCTTTAAACCAATGACTATAACGTGATGATCTGACCTGCTCTCCAGGGTTTAAGCTCTCAGCATCTAGAGCTACATCATATTCTGTTAGAGGAAGATGTGAGGATCGGAAATTACCCCACTCCATGTTTATAACCTGCAGTATTTGCATGTAATCAGAGCATGCTTTATACCAGCAAATGGTGACGCTAGCTCTAGTATGACAGCAAAGTAAAGATATTTCTAACATGCAAGACAATGACAGTCATAAATAGTATAACCTACTTACCATGCCTCCTGATTTCGGGAGAGGGCCATGCCATTTTGGAATAGCATTTGCACGTTCCACATATGCTGCATTTGTCCCTGTACCAAGGATCACAGCAGCAATGACATCCTGATTGTAGAATCTGCCTCCAGCTAGTGTTCCAATGGTATCATTAACCTAATGCAAAATCACCGAGTTAGTCTGGTGTACAGCCTTATTAGTCCAAACTTTCTATCAAACACAAACTTGAAACTATCATTCTCAAGTCCATATATTAAAAATTATTAATCAATCCTGAGAGAGGTTAGTGGTACTGACTAGAGCTGAAACTCGCATATCCAAGCCAATTTTTTGCATCGACTTGGTTAGTTCTTCCACGACATCTTCCCCAACCTACAAATCAGAACATAAAGGGAAAGTTATTTAGGACAGGAACACATTGAGATGGAAACAGAGATAATTGACAATAAGAGCAGATTGAATCAGATTAGCCTCCTGCTTCTATTGGTGGTAAAATTTATCAAAACCTTCAGAAATTTTTAAGTGAAAGATAGCAAGGCTTTAATCTTAGCAAGTAACCTCAAACAAGAAAAGCTTATACCTTCCCTTCTTGTCAATTTTTGTTCAGTCAACTGTCAAATAAGAACACATTCAAATAATTAGAATAAAGCAACAAAATTTAGTTTAATGAGGAGAAATAAGCTACAAGACATGTCCTGAATATTAACTCACCTCCAAATCAACATATGAGGGATTTCTTCCTATTGATTTAAGAAATTTGTCAAGACCACTTGCATTTAGAGCTGCAATTTAAAGAATCAGACTTTATATATCAGTGTAACTGCAGCAATGCATAATGGATCCAACAAAGGACCTATTAATTTCTGTCTTATGTCAAATTAGACAGGAGAAAGATAGCACTGGGGTTTAAAAGAAGTTACCAGGGTCACACAAGGGAAGTTGGTCTTTGCCAGAGAAGAAGTTACCAACGGAGTCAACTATCATTCCGAGCTTCGCTTCAAGTTTCGCCATTCAACAACAACCACAAATTTTGCTCCTGAAAAGGAAACACAATTTCGGACGAAGAAAATTATTAATCCTCAACATGCATTTGGATTCAGTATCAATGAATAAGCTACTGAAAAAACCAACCATGAACAAAAGAGAAATGATACATATTGATATTCCTAGATATTGTAGTATAAAAAAACCTAAAAACAATCGAATTTCAATAAACTAAGTTGGCAAAGTATTGGCAAAGTATAGGGAAATGTTAAAAGAAAGCAGTTGACTTATGAATGATGAAATAACTCGCCCATCAACTACAAAATCAGACAAGTATAAAGAGTGATAATTGAAGGATCTTGCTTTGATGACATGGACTCTTGCATCGATAACTCCAACTTTCAGAACAAGGTAATCAATGTGTTATATTTTATGAAATGTGTGATAAATTACATGAAAAGTTCACTACTTCTTTTCAAGACAAAAATTCAGAGTTTGAAGTCTCAAATAAGATCAATAAAAAAGAATGAAACTGCAGATGAATATTTGGCCAAGATCAGAGGTCTAGTTGATTTTTTGTTAGCTTTAGATTGTTCTTACCCTGAGGATGGATGATCATATCCAAGCGATTTTAGATGGACTCACAGAGGATATCATGTGTTCATTTCAGTTGTTATATCAAAATTGGGATCCTATACATTAATTGCATATCAAAATGAAAACACATAGCGACAGTGATGGGTTGGAAAAGCAGAAAATGAAGTTGAAGCTAATTTAAACATCAAATGAACCACACATAAATTTAAACTCAACCATAGTTTGATTCTTCATGCTTTTTTTTAGATAATATTTTCTCTTAATTGTGATGTGCCTTATTTTACAAGTATGAAGTTTTGTTTTACAGTAAAAAATTTCTCATCCCTAAGTGTTGCATTTTAATATCTTCAAGAACTTTGACAGGAAGATGTTCAAGAAACTAAATAAATAATATAATAGCTATATAGCTTCCTCTCTTCAAGAGAAAAGCGTGCAATGTAAAATCACTTTAAGCGAAACCCAGAATTTGGAAGAATTCAGATTATTTCATTAAATAAGAAATATCAGAGTAAGTTTAGGCGATGGGTTCATTAATTTGTCAAATATATATACATCATTTAGTCCCAGTTTAACTGATATGTGATTTACTGCTTACACTAAAAACACAACAGAAACATGTTTTTCTTATTTATTTATACAAAAATAAATAAAACTTAAATTTTAAATTTACTAAAAATAAAAAATGTCTACGCTATATAATATAAATAAAGATAACCAACTAATTCTTATCCATATTTTTTTTGTCTGTTTGTAGGTCTAAAACATTATGAATTTGACTGTAAGAGTTTGAGTAGTGGTTTGTAAGCTTCTCTTTCAACTAGCCTCCTTTTTACTATGAATTCTAAGAATTAGCATATGAATTGCAGCATAAAAGACAAAGAAGATGATAAATGTCTAAAAATATTAACTTAGAAAACAAGCTTCCCTTTGTAGTACTTTCAAAGGGTTACCCTAAATAACTTTTGGTGCCATCAAACTTTGATTTAGAGTTGCTGTCAAGTGCAAAGAAGGACAAACTTCTGCAAATAATGGGGTAAAGACAACATTTAAATAACAAGAAGGCCATATATGAATAAAAACTTAGACACCAGAAAATACAATTGTTGTTAACATGAAATTTCAGTTGCTACATGTCAGAATCTCAATGCCCTCTATTGACACTAGGCATTGTTGAAGGAGCTGCAATATAAAAAACATAACAAAATACGTGTAGAAAGAAAGAGTTTTCAAGACTTTGTGAGAGAGATGATATGAAACTGAATTAGCCTATAGGTGACCTGTTTAATTAGGGGTTTCCATGGCCCGTACTGAACAGGATTTAGTTAGTTCGGATAATTCTAATACTTTATCAGGCCAATTTTAAAAATTCATTGCGACCCTAAACTAATAAATATTATATAACGTTTATATCAAAATATATTATTTTAAAATAAAAATAATGTTATATAATATAAAATATAACATTTTACTATTATAAAACATAACTTCACCCAACCTAAAAATAATGAGTCAATTCGACAAAATCTTTTGGTTCCAGACTCTTGAATGCCCTATATTCAATATTGTAATTAAAAAATTATAATTCTTTAAAAAAAGAGCAAACTACATTTACTTGGTAATATTACATACAACAGTTTATTGTTTGGGACTAAAATCTAGTTTATTATTTAAACTCCAAAAGGAGCTAAGTTTATCTACCAGGAACACCCCAAAGCCTAAACTCATTTATCAGTCCTTTTTCTCTATGTAATACGATTGGATTCATATATTAACTTGGTTGCTGTGCATTTGGACTTAAGTTTCTAACTTTCTATGCCTAGTGGCCTGAGCTTGTTACAACGAGGTTCTCATTTCTTATATTAATGCCTATGTTGGCTGCTTTAACTAGAGAAAAAACAAGTCAAGCAAAGTAACTAGTGCAGAGGAAAAAATATTAGCAGCAAATAAAACTCGAGACACATACTCCACCTGAAAAATCAATTACACAAATATGCAAAGACATATAACTAACTACCACAAATCTAATTTATTATAGTATATACAGTAACCACTTAAGAAAGACTGATCAACACAGTGGAAAAGCGAGGCCTGTGGGAGAAACTACAATGCATGTGTAAGATCAAAGCAGGTAAATCAACACAACTTCAGAGCAAAAATTTAGATGTAAAAAACTCTAAAGGGAGAACCTTGTATATGTGAGGGAACTAGCCTATACAGAAAGATATCCAAAATGGACTCAAAACAGGAAGCTTAAAACAGAAACTAACACCTAACTTACTATATAATATAGAATTGGAGGTTACAAAACAAACTATTATTCCTAACTTCACCAGTAAATTAATGTATGCAGACATATGGGGACCATCACCAGTAAATTCAAGAAATGGTTTTTATTTTTATATTAGTTTTGTTGATGCATTTAGCAAATATACTAGTAGTATCTTTCTTTTGGTCAATAATCAGAAGCTTTTAAAGTCTTTAAACAATACAAATTGAGGATGGAGAAGTAATCAGGACACTCCATTTTAGCTCCACAATCTGATCATGGTGGGGAATTTACTTCTCAAGTTTTTACTACATTTTTAACATTAGAAGGTATTATTCATAGATTGTCATGCCCTTATATTCATCAACAATAAGGCAATGTTGAGAGAAAGCACAGACATATAAAGATAGGTCTATTTTCTAGAAGAAATGGAAGCTAAAAACAGAGAAACGGAAGCCAACTTATTCATTGAGAAAATTATTAACTGCATTTGGATTCAGTCTCACAAACAAAAATACAGAGAAAATAGACAAGCTGTATATTAAATCACAGTTCACAAACTCTAAAACACCACACATCTTCATCAACAACAGCATGCATGTTATCAAATTACAGTTCACAAACCCATATTTCACAGCTTGAAATCCCTAAATTAAAACCCCTAAAATCGGAACCCTAAGCCTCTGAAATTTCAGAACCAAATAGAAATCACTACATACCTATTCAATGATGTGAGCACAGAGAAGACGATGATGAGAAGCACGGAGATGACGATGGTGAGAGCAGCAGCAGCGACGATGCTGAGGGCGGCGCAGCGACGATCAGTGCAAGATGGCGAAGAGGAGCGACAGTCAGTGGTGCAGCATGTGGAGAGTAGTGAGTGCAGGTGACTGGTGAGTGGGGGGCGACGACGGTCACTGGCGAGATTGAGAGGGTTTCTTCTTGTATGAGAGGGTCAATGATGAGAGTGAGAGGGTCAATGGCGAGAGCGACAGTGAGAGGGTCAATGGCGAGAGTGAAGAGAGTGAGTGGGGAGCGACGATCGACGGTGAGCTTTGGAGGCAGGGTTGCGAGGGTTTACGAAAGGGGATGAAGGTCGCGCTTTGGAGGTGATCAGTGAGATTTGGAGGGAGAGGGTCAACGGCGAGAGTGAAGAGAGTGAGTGGGGGGCGACGATCGACGGTGAGCTTTGGAGGCAGGGTTGCGAGGGTGTACGAAGTAGGTGCAGGCAAGGCAGGGTTGCGAGGATGAATGAAGGTGCGTTGTTCTTTGGAG